>NC_056729.1:122534219-122539219 GCF_019279795.1 Protopterus annectens
CCCAAAAAATTACCAACAGGAAAAAAAATTGGTAGGAGGGTGGGAAACAAACTGCAGAAATGTTACTCACAGCTGAAAAGCAGCAGTGAGCCTTTAAATGAAAGTTTTAAACAGCTAAAAGAGCCACTAGAAAAAAGAGATTAACTGAAACAAGTTATCATAAACAAACAACCCAACAGATGCTTAATAAGAGTGGATAATTTCCAGTTAATACCTCACACACAGTGAAACTAGCTAGAAAAAATACACAGTACACAACGTGCTATAAACAACAAAGAAATAAAGAACAAAATAAACAAAAAACAGGATACTACACTACCACAGTAAACAGAACATGCTTGGGTACAGGTCTCCATCACAGACACTAAACATGTATTGTAATGCATGTTGCATACATGTCAGCTTGATCACCTCAGTGGCCATGTGCAGGAGGCACCTGGAGGATTGGCTGATACAAGTCATTCTCACCCTGAGGGTCTCCAAAGTTGTGTCCATTGATAGATTACCTGCTGCCACCTGGCAGGTGCCAGGATACCACTGTACACACAAACCCTACACAACCCATCTCCCCTTGGACAATAGCTAGGTACACAGCTATGACCACCTGCAGCGATGCACCCCTGTACTGACATGTGTACATGTGCATGACTGAGTATAGCAGTGTCTGTGTGTTAGCACACCTGTAACTTGGAATTCCAGGAGGGCCTTCACAACCAATGCAACACTCATTGCCATAGTCAGTTGTGGCTGCTGCTGTATGGGACATTACATGTACCCTGTTAAGCTCCCCCATACCGGCTACATGAGCCTTGCAGTACCAGCACAACAGTGTTTTACAAATGGGTTGATAGGCAGGGGATACCCACTGTGTTCTGGCATGTGTGTGTAGTTGTGCATATCCGTATATCTGTAGGGTACAACATTCCAAGGCCACATACTACTATTACAATACTCATTGCCACACAGTAGTACAGATAGTGTTGTTGCTGCCCATAGGTGAGGCATGACAATGCAACACCCTACTATGTGTGTGGCATGTGCATTAGATGCATATCCCTGTAGTTCCACTGTTGGGGTATACTATGGGTTGTATCACAGTCGCGGCCAATGTGTGATGGTGGGTATGGCAGAGTGTCATCATGGGTTTCAGGGAGTACAATATCCACTGGGAGATGTGAGTGCCGTCTACACTGTCATTACACCAAGGTACACCCAGTATATGTCCCATGTACCACGTTATGGTTACCACTGTCACCATTAACCATACAGGTAACTGATACCACAATCCAAGCCAGTTATGCATGTGCTGTGTGCAGCTTACCTGTAACACATTGGACACACGGTCAGGTTAGTTAGCAGAGATAGGCCCTGGTATCTCGGATGTGTGTCTGGCTGTTATGTGTCTGTTAATGTGTATATGACAGTATGTCACACTACGTATTGTCCATATTTACCCATTACATCCCCCATTAGCATACTGTACATGTCTGGGGATGTTCTGCATGTAACATGTAACCTTGGACATACCTCACCCTAAATGCTGTGTGGAGTGTGCAATGTAAGCCACATTCTTCAGTATCACTACATAGCTAGGTAGGGGTCTAGTCCCAGTGTTGCCAAGTAACAGTGTGCTTGTATGTGGATGAGTCTACATCAGGTTTCAGGGTATACATGCCTCAGCGGGTCACCTGTCCATGTGGCACAGGTAATAACCATTTTAGTAACCTGTGACATGTGTTCAACTGTACCCTAGTATGTCACAGCCATGGTGTCACCACAGTGCCATACCCCATTGTGGAATATGGCTGCGGACCATCCTTGTGCTGACACATGTACACCTACAACACAAATGTATCACATTATAGAGACCACAACCAACCAGTGTTACTAACAGCTATAATGCTGGACGGCTACACTACCTGCCATTTATGCAACACACTTAACTCCTTACAACATGTTACACTGCAGTACTGTGGTACACTGTAGTACAGTCACTGTGTGCATCAGAACCACATTAGTCTGTCCCTGCTTTGATGGTATGGATGACAGGGATGTGGCACAGGTAGCATCATATGCACAGGGTGTGATATAGGTTTGCCAGAGGCCGTGGGTGGGTCATACATTTGACACCAAGGGTGTGGGTGAGGGATGTCCTGTGGTGAGCTGGGCATGGTGATGTGGTGTGTGTAGGTATGGGGTTGCCCTAGGTGTGTTTGCATAGTGTGTGGGTATGCATGCACACAGTTCTGCCATGTGGCTGACCTACACAGGTGTTTATGGACAGCTGCAAACCATACCTGGCAGGGTGTGCAGTTCACTGCCTCCGGCCATGGACATGTGGACTGCGCCTGCCAGGGGATCCATGGACACGTCCAGGTACAGGCCTCGATGTGCTACTCTCACCTGATGATGACAAATGTCTGCTGGTACCAGGTCCCTCCTGGGACTGCCCAGGACCATGTGCTCATGGCCTGCTGTGGTGTGGTGTGGATAGTGCCCCCCCCCACAGTGTCGGGGATGGTACTGCCACTGCAGGAGCCCTTTGGTGTCCTAGTACATCCACGCTGACTACCAGCTGTTGGCGTTGCTGGCCTATGTCCATGCAGCCATCGCTGCATTCCCACCACACGTTCAAGCACAGACAGACCACAGTTAATGAGGGCCATCATCTCACCAGACCATCTATCCATGAACTCAGTTAATCCACGGATGGCACCAGCCAGTTCACGGGAGTTGTCATTTGCAGATGTGAGAACAGCCCTCTGCAGCCTCAGGCCCTGTCTGTGGTAACATTCTATACGTGCCGTGCTGCCATGACAGCCTGAAACATACGCCTGCTGCTACCAGCTATGTCGCCTCTTCCAGGGTCATGATGTCCAGTGGCCCTACCATGAGCATCCTGGGAAATATGCCTATGTGGTGCCCTGCCAGACATCCAGCTATGCCTGCTGTGAGCAGACACAGTAGGCATGGTTACCACACTTTCCTGTGCACTGCCACAGAATGCCAGCTGTCCCTCCACTCTGGCCACTGGTGATGGGGTGTGTATAGTCACTAAAACTGTGTGCAGGATTGGGGTGGATAAAAGGGGGATGTCAAATGCTGGCACAGTGTTGTCCCCTGACAATCCCACCTGTGCCTCAACAGTACTATCATCATCTTCGGTGTCTGTATGGACACCAACATCAGATTGCATGCAGGAGGGACCCTGACCCAACTTGCCACCTGTGGGGGAAAACAATAAATGCACTTTAAAACTTGTACAGCATTGCCTATCAGTACACGCACACACACACACACACACACACACACACACACACACACACACACACACACACACACACACACACACACACATCTCCGTAATACCTACCTGTCCATGGCTTTACAGACAGTCCCACGTATACGTCCATGTGATACCCCATCCTGCATCACACTTGTTAACATACACACATTGATACCACTCATTAACATATCAGTCCTCTAAATGCCTACACAAGCGGTCACAACACAAGGCCTGTTGCTTTTACCTGCCTGACCTGTGTGTAGTAGTTTTACATGGTCTCACTGCTGTCATTTGGTATGCACCCTCTGTATGTCCGGACATCATGAGCATGGCCCCTATATGTGTGAGCTGCTATGTTCTATCCATAATATCACACACTGATGTGTCATGTGTATGTAATGCTCAGTACATTCCAGATATGCTGCTCCTTCAGCCTATCATGTGACAACTGTAATAATTGGATGCACTCCCTGGTGTTGACTAGTACTTCCCCAATGTATCTATAGTGCTACATACGTGGGTTGCTTGTGACCTCTCTGCTGAATGTGATTTTAAGGGTGTACCTGGTGTCTACCTTCCCTCTGGATGCCTGTTCCATGCTACAGACTATATTATACTATCAGCTGTCCTGTGATTATGCACATGACAGGTATTCCCGGTGTGTAATGTGGCAGTCCATGTACATGTACTGCATGATCCCAGAGGGAGGTACTGCTGTATGAACAGCCCACAATCACACATGTGCATACATAGCCAGCCAGAAAAACACACACACATGCACATAAGCATCCTACATGCATCAACCTCCCTCCACTTCACCAGAGTGACCCTACAGACAAACTGACTACCCACCAGGATGCACACACACATACAGGTGAGGTTGCACAATGTAAGTACACACAGTCCTCCTATTACCCCTCTGTCATCATGCACAACATATGGTACCCGACAGCATGCAGTGCAGCTATAGTCAATCCATGTTGGCAACAGTATACATATGTGTGATGCATGTGCTGTGTCACTAGGTGAAGCCCCTTCCCATGGATACCACTGCGCCCATGAACACAGTATTTCTGTGCACCTGTTCAGCACCCTGCCATGTACTGTTTACCACACCTCACAGGTGTACGGCCCCCTGCTGAATTTGCTTTAATGCTCACAGCCCCTATGTTTTCCAGCAACACATACCTGCTATGATATGTGGACAGATGTCATTTGTGAATGCCTGATGTCTGATGCACAGCTCTCAACATCAGTGGACCATGTATGACCAATCCAATACTCTTACATTGACAACCAACAGAGCATACCATGGCTATGGGGGTGTGCACACCTTTATTGATTTGATGCACCATCCTTGATCTGCCGTGGGACCACATCACTGCATATCTTAGCAGTACATGAGCCCGATATGTGACATATGTCCTGTACTTTCACAAGCAGTGTCTACGGATTGTGTTAGGTGTGCAGCTGCTGACCGGGATGCATACACACCATGTCAGCATATGTGTACACACCCTTATCATGATGGTTTATTGCACCTCTTGTTGCGTGTACTACAGCAGTCACTACTTCTGGCAGGGGTATACCATCGTGGGCCATCTGCAATTTCCAGTGTATGTTCAGTCTGCCCTACACATGACATGTACCCCTATTCTGCATGATTGCAAGGTCTGCTTGTGTGCACATCACATGGTGTTCACACACTGCTGTC
>NC_056729.1:122544219-122558688 GCF_019279795.1 Protopterus annectens
CACCACTGTCATACTTCCCTTGAACCTAAACTAAGCATAGTCTACAACAAAGTGCAAAATACAGGTTAAAAATACAGGTTAAAAATTTAGTTTAAAACACAACCATTAAGTTAACTCTAAATACATACCAAAGCCTAAGAAAATACTTGGAGTCAGTGTTAGCCCTGCTCCGCTCACCCTCGCTATGCTCAGGCTCGCTCCGCTCCCCTCCCTGCCCCCAATTTCCACCTGCCCCCACTACCTCTAAATTTATAGGTACTAAACCACACCCCTGTTATAACATCCTATCAGATTTCACCGATATACTCTTCCCACCCTGTTTTAATCATCCTATCAGCTCTCACCTAACATATTCTCTCCACCCACTCTATTACCTCTAAATTGACCATCAGATCTTCTGCCGTTGTGTCATACAAATAACAGATCCTAACTACTATACTCCTCTCATGATGTTACACTACTCTTTACTACCCATTCTGCTAGCCACTTATGTACTCACCTTGCAGGAAAACCATTTGCTTATTGGCTATCAGTACCCAAAAGGCCATATTATAACACCAGCTGTAAAGCATCTCACCTTCAGCCATGCTAATAACAATGGGTCCAACTCAACATCTTGTTCACTCTTTCAGCATACCAACCCCTGGAACATTAGTTCTACATCTAGGCAATACTACAAACTTTTAAACAAACTCCTGAGGCTTATCACTAAGTATAGACCTAGCCTTATACTCAGTGAGGACATTCACCTCAACCCAGGCCCATCCACTTCTGATATATACACCCCCTCTACCTGTAACCTAAGGCATAAAACTATGAACAGTAGACCAACAGTAGACCAAATAACTCGCTCCTGGCTTGTCATCTCAATATTAGGAGTATTAATAACAATGTACATACTGCATGCACTCCCGACTGTCCACTCCCCTGAGATTTTCTGTCTATCTAAGACCTGGTTAAAACCTAACACTACTGACAATGAAGTGTTACCACCTGGGTATAACATACACAGGGTGGATCATGTTTCCAGGAAGGCGGAGTGGGGTAGCTATACTCTACAAATCTGAGTTGAATGTAACCATAGGTGTTAATCAACCACCTCATATTAATAACTCCGAAATTCTTGCCACTGGATTGCAACTTAACAAAAGTAAATGCATCAACATCATCTGTATGTATATTTCCCCGGGTTATAATATAGCCACACCTGAAGACACCTTACACTGGCGATCATGTCATTACCCCCAAGAAACTGTACTACTTGGAGACCTTAACATAGACTGGAGCACCTGTTCCTTAGAATCCCCTTCTACCCACTTTAACCTGCATGCATTTACACAAATCATAACTACCCCTACCAGGCTAGGTAAACCAAACAAAAAGGAAAGCATACTCGACTGGGTACTCATAAATAGTAACTCCAAACTGTACACTGCTGGTACCCTCCCTGATGACCTAAGTGACCACCTTCTCACTTACATAGTTAAGCAAAAAGCCATTAATCCCCAACTACCCTTACTCAGAAAAGTCAGAAACAAAAAAGACTTTGACCCTGCCAAATTCCAACAGGAACTGAACTCCTGTAATTGGTCTATGAGGCAGTTGTATATTTTAACAACAAATTTCTTGAAATCCTTGACTGGCATGTACCTGCCCGCTCAAAGCGAACAAAAGCAAATACTGCACCATGGCTTTCTAAAGAGTCTAGACTAAATATTACCAACAGAAACAAATTTTGGGCTGTATGGCACTCCACTAAAGACCCCCATGATCATGTTAAATACAGACAAGCTAGGAATGAAACTAAAAAAATCCATTTTACAAGACAAAAAACAATATTACTGTAATTTACAGACAGCGAACCAGAACAACCCTCAGAAGTTCTGGGCAGGTCTGAATAATCTACTTCATCCTGGAAAAACATCTACCCCATCCCCACTGCTACCATTGATAAATCCCCTGAAGATGTCTCAGACAGTTTTAGCCGTTTCTTTACTGAGACAATTCAAGCCCTAGAGGCAATTACCTCCTAGCTCCCTTGGCCCTGATAGTACCACCCATATAAACCGACTCTCATTTAGCTTCCATCCAGTGTCCATGTCACTTATCCATACCATAATCAAAAAATTAAAACCCACCACACTCTCTGCTGATCAACTCCCTGCCGAGTACCTTCAAAAATCAGTTGATGCCATTGCCTATCCAGTATCAATACTAATTAATTGTACCCTAGCTGAGGCTAAAATTCCCACCATTTTTAAAACATCCTATGTAATTCCACTACATAAAGGAGGTTCCTCCACTAAATTCTCCAATTATAGACCAATAGCTATACTTTCTCCATTTGCTCATGCACCACCTAATCCAGAATTTCCTCATGGCCAATACCCAACATGGCTTCCATCCACACCACAGCACGACTTCAGCCCTACTAACTTTTACCAATACCATAAATAATAACTGTAACAATAATCACATATCCTCAGCCCTCTTCTTAGATCTTTCCAAGGCATTTGACATGGTGGATCACCAACTATTGATTCACACCCTGCAAACTTTCTGCCTAGATTGTAAAGCCCTTCAGTGGTTTAAATACAACCTCAGTGGGAGGCAGCAGGCTGTTCTCTGGCAGAACAAGCTCTCTAACCTATTACCTAACACCCTTGGAGTACCACAAGGCTCCATATTAGGGGCCCCTACTGTTTTCCATCTTTATTAACGACTTATATACTGTCATCCCAAATGTCCACTGTATCCAATACACTGATGACTCAACCCTGATTTGCTCAGCTACATCTCCTACAGACTGGAGGTCTGCCACCCAGTCCACCTTTAATACTATAGAAAACTGGCTCTCTGAACGTCGATTGTTACTAAATCCCAAAAAAACTGAAATGCTGCTATTCTCACCAACACAAAGGTCTGCTGCTTTTACCTTCACCATAAAAGCAAAAGATGGCATAATAATCTCCTCTGACCCTTCTACAAAACTATCAGGTGTCATTGATAATAACCTAAATTTTGACCTACATGTAAACCAATCGATCAAGACCATCAATAAAAAACTTGGGTCACTGTATAGAATAAAAGCCTTCTTAACCCCTCCAGCTAAGATTGCCATAGCTCACTCTCACCTACTTTCAGCACTTCTATATGCTTCCCCCCTTCTCTCTAATCTAAACAAGACTGTACTTAATAGACTGTTAACCTGTTAAAATCACATTGCCAGGTTTGCCACTGGCCTGCCTTTTAGAACACACCACTGCATCAACCTTAAACAACTTGAGTGGCTAGAACTTCCCAGTCTAATCTAATACAACCTTCTGATTATGACTAATAAAATCCTCCATAATCCAGATAATACACCAGCTTTTAAAAATATTATTATCCTCTATAACAATCCGAGACTGCTTCGATCCTCGAACAAACTACTAATTCAGACAATCAAAATTAGCAATACAGCTGGTGATTCCCTCTTTGCAAACTCTGTTGGCAGAGCCTGGAACCTACTTCCAGCTGATATTACTTTGCTCTCCTCCCTAGGCCAATTTAAATCCAAACTCAAATAACATCTGGCACTAAACTGGCTTTGCCACTGCAACAAGCCTGGCTAACTCTCATCATGAATGTGAATAATCTATTAGTCAATCTACTGTTAATTTTCCCCTGACTGTAACCAGGGGTAACTCTAACCTGTGAACTTGTCTACTCATATTTGATTATGCATTCTTTGTAAATACCATATCTGTAGATTGCCTTCATTGTTTTTATTGTATCTGTTTACCTTGGAGCTTTTCTACCCGGGCCTCTGCTGAAAATAGACATGAATCCAGTCGGACTATTCTGGTCAACAAATGTAAAATAAAATAAATAAATAAATAAATCTCACCAAAACACATCCATGCTTCCACAGGTATATCATCTGGATCAACAGCCTTTTCATTCTTCATCCTCCTCATTGCTAATCAGCTGCATTTCCTGATTTACTATCCCCACATCATCCATCCTTCTCTCTCTCATTCTGTTCATTCATCGACCCCTCAAAGTACTCCTTCCATCTGCTCAACACACTCACCTCACTTTTGAGTACATTTCCCTCATTATCCTTTATCATCCTAACCTGCTGCACAACTTTCCCAGCTCAGTCCCTCTGGCTAGCCAATTGGTACAGGTCCTTTTCTCCTTCCTTAGTATCCTCTCTCTTTGCTATATGCCTCACCTCATTATACTCCTATCTACTTTCTTCATCTCTCTGACAATCCCACTTCTTCTTCGCCAGCCTCTTTCTCTGTATACTCTCCTGTACTTCCTCATTCCACCACCAGGTCTCCTTGTCCTCCTTCCTTTTTCCAGATGTCACACCAAGCACCTTTCTAGCTGTCTCCCTTGCCAGCTCTGCTGTAGTTACCCAGCTATTCAGCAACTCTGCCTGTCATAACTCTTCCCTGAACTCTACCTCACAATCATCCTTTTTCAACTTCCACCATTTGATCCTTGGCATTGCCATCACTCTCCTCCTCCTTTTCTTGATCATCAGCATCATCCTACAGACCATCATCCTATGCTGCCTAACTACACTTTCCCCTGTAAGCACTCTAAAGTCTCCAGTCTCCTTCAGACTGGCTCTCCCGTATAGGATATAATCCACCTGTGTGCATCTTCCTACACTCTTGTACATCACCCTGTGCTTCTCCCCCTTCTTAAAATAGATATTCACCACAGCCATGTCCATCATTTTCACAAAATCCACTACTATCTGACCTTCTGCATTCCTCTCCTTAACAGCATATCTACCCATCACTTACTCATCCCCTCTTTTCCCTTCACCAACATGTCCATTGAAATCCGCTCCAATCACCACTCTCTCAGCTTGGGTATACTCATCCAACTCACTTCAATTTTTTTTCTTTTTCATCCACCATCACATACCCAACTTATGAAGCATATGCACTAACAACATTCATCATCACACTATCAATATCCAGCTTCATAAACATCACTCTGTCCAGCACTCTTTTCACCTCCAAAACACTCTTGGCATATTGTTCCTTCAGGATAACCCCTACCCCATTTCTCCTCCCATCCACACCATGATAGAACAATTTGAACCCACCTCTAATACACCTGGCCGTACTCCCCTTCCATCTGTTCTCTTTCATGCACAATATATCAGCCTTCCGTCTCTCTATCATATTAGCTACCTCTCTCCCTATACCAGTCATACTGCCAACATTCAAAGTTCATACCCTCACTGCCACTTTCTTAGCATTTCTCCACCCTTCCAGGCTTCGAGCATGCCTTCCCCATCTTCTTCTCCTTCAGCCAACAATAGCTCAATTTCTACCAACATCCTGTTGGCTAACAGTACTGGTGATAGTCATTGTTAACCCGAGCCTCGACCGTTCCGGTACGGAAATCGGTATTGTTGTCCATGTATGTCACTTAGCAAAAATGTTATACTGGAGCCCCTTCCCGACATAACTCTTCACATTCGTCCAGGCTTGGGACTGGCACAAATAAATGCACTGGCTTGTACATCCCCATTGGCTGGGTTGCATGACAGGCAAGTGTATACTATTGTTTTATTCAGTAAGCGGACTTTTTTGATGAAAAAGTGAAATTATATTTTGGATTAGGTTTTCGACCTTGATCCAAAATAACCCTGTAGAACAGAGCATGTGTATGTACCTTGAAGAAGCATTTCCAGATATATGCACATGCATATAAATAGTGAGCACTTGCAGGCAGCAGTGCCATTTTGAGAGAACAACCAGAGTGTTAACATGTATGAGTGTAATAGTAAGTGTGTTTGTAAGTTTAAGTTTGAGTTACAAAGCCTCATTCCTGATGTGTGTGTAATAAAGCTGCTTGAACTGGACCCACAACTGTTCGTCTGTTTTATCCTGATCAGACGAGTGACATGGTGTCAGAACTGGGATTGAGAGGGCAACTTCTTCAAGCCATGATGTGCAGAGTTGACGGTGAAGGTAGATTGAACTGGTTGAGTGGTACAGAGCTGAAATGATCAAAAAGAGCCAGAAACTAGCTTCAGGTAACCAAATATTGCACAAATGATTTATTTTGCAAAGAAAATGAAATGGAGCATTCATAAGGCACAAAACACATTCTTAAATAAAACCAGTAGCATAAAACACATTATTAATCAAACAAAAGGCACAAAATGTTTTCATAGGTTCATAGATAGGTACTAGGCTATCTGCCCGAGGCATTTATAAGCCTAGCCAGAGTGTGTCGGATTTCGCCACCCCATTGATTAATTAACTGATCCTCTGTCAAGCAGGGCCAATGAAGTGATCCCAGGGGTGTATTTTCTGTTACCCATCCACTCGTCAAGGTTTCTCTTGAAGAGTCTTAGTGAGGGGCTCTGCCTAATGTAGTTTGGAATTTTGTTCCAAAGCATGGGGAGTCTCTGTGACAGGACTCTATCCCTCCAGCATGTTCTATTTATTGTTGTGGTGAGGTTTAGCTCACTAGAGCACATGGCTTGCAGTGACTTGGATTTCTTTAGGTGGAGCATGTCCATCAGTTCTGAGTTGGACATGGCTTTGTAAGTCAGGCAGAGATCACCTCTGAGTAAGTGATATGCCACTGAGTACAGCCAGAGTTTTTTCAGTCGGGCTGCATAACACATATGTTTGAGGCCAATAATCCTCTTGGTGAGGTACTTTTGTGGTCTTTCCAGCTGTTGGAAGTGTCTTGTGAGGTACATCCCAAATGGGGCATTGTACTATATGATGTGTCTAATGAGTGACGAGTAGAGGGGCACTATAACCTCTTTAGTTCTAGATGTGAACCCTTTAGTAATTAGATGGGATACATAGAAGGATTTCCTAACTACTTTGGCAATATGATTGTCAAAGGAGAGATTACTATCTACCTGGGTCCCCAGATCTCTTATTACCTCTTCTGTATTAAGGGGGCTGCCACCTATGTGGTAATTCGTGGGTGTTTTGTTTTTCCCAAACAGGATGACTATGCATTTTTTGGCATTTAGCTTGAGGCCATGACTTTGACACCAGGTGTCTGTCTCATTAAGGCCCTTTTGGAGGAAGTCCGTGTCAGCCGGAGAGTCAATTATGGCTCCCAGTTTGCAGTCATCGGCGGACTTGATTAGCCATAGCCCTCCTGTGTTTGCCTGTACTTCTGAGAAGTATATGCCAAACAGTAGGGGTCCCAGGACTGAGCCTTGCGGGACACCACTTGTGACTGGTTTAGAGTTGGACCTGGAGCCCACTATTCTTACTGTGTGAGTTCTGTCTGTAAGCCAGTTGGCAACCCATCTCGTGATGTAAGGGGTTTATGTTCAGGCCAGTGAGTTTTTCTGTAATAACTGAGTGGGGGATGGTGTCAAAAGCCCTGGCGAGGTCAAGGTAAGCTGTGTGAACCACCTTTCCCTCGTCTATGGCCTTGGTGACTGTCTTAAAGAAGTCAACCAGGTTTAGTAGGCATGATCTGCCCTTAACAAAGCCGGCCTGGGTTGGGTCAAGTGTTTGGAGATTCCCAATGTCTTTGTTAATGAGTTCCATAATGATGCGCTCCATAGCCTTGGCAGACCAGGCTAGTCAGGCTTATGGGGCGACAGTTACCAGGGTCAGTTGTGGCTCCTCCTTTGCTTTGTGGAGAGGAATAACTGTTGCTGTGTGCCATTCTGTGGGCACATAGCCTGTGGAGAGGCTGAGGTTGAACAGCGTGTTTAGGTGGGGGGTTAGTTCATTCTGTAGTTAGTGCAAGACGCAGCCTGGGACACCATCTGGTCCCATTGATGCTGTGTAATTTATGGGACACTACACTTTTCCGGTATTGTTGTGGGCCCTTTTGGGGGTGAGAGGGGGGTGAGGTTTGCACTGAATCTATCTGCCAGGATGTTGGCAATATCAGTAGGTTCAGTATATTTTGTGCTATTTTGCACTAGTTCAATGCATATCTGCGAGTTGCCACTTAGATTCTTAACATAGCTAAAGAAGGCTTTGTGGTTATCTTTTGAATCCTTGGCTATTTTTCTTTCAAAGTTAGCCTTGGATGATTTCATGAGGGACCTTAGTTTCTTACTGATACTGATCAGGGATGTCTTTCCTTCTTGGGATTTGCTTTTTTTCTGAACTAGTTTCCTCCTTCTAGTGTATAGCCTGTTTATGGCAGGGGTCCACCAAACTGGTTTCCTTCTCTTAGAGGAGTGAGTCTTGGTTTTGCTATGGATGGCACAAACCATGCATCCTTGTAGGTGCTCATAGAGTGCATTTGTAAAGTTTTCTGCATCTTGGGCAGCGTTATCCTTTAGCATGGGGGCTGTGAAACTTACCACCTCTGCCTTAAGTAAGGTGAAGTTTGGTTTAGAAATTTTTTTTACTGTGGTTTCCTTAGTTGGGGATGGAGGTGGGGTGTGGACATCCAGAGTGATTAGTTTATGGTCTGATCTAACCAGTGACGGGTTGACCTCTGGTGTGGAGGTTTATTAATTAAATGAAATGTTTTAAACTGTGATATTTGATAAAACTAGCAGAAATATTCATATGGGGCTCAGAATTACCTTTGATTTGCATAACAAGCATGTTTAAAGTAAAATGAGCACAAGAAAAGTATAATGGGCATGATAAGAGGTTAAATGGGCATAGCAAGCATAATAAAAGGGCAAAATAAGCTTAAAGAGCAAGACAACTGCATGTTTTTTTTAGTAAGCAACCATGTTTTGGGCATAAACTACTATTTTACATTGCCAAAGTCATTCAAAGCATAACTAGAGCTGTTCAAAGTATTTCAGAGTGTGCAAATTGTTTGCAGAGTGTGTGCTTTATTACAGTGCAATTATTTTAAAGAGTTTGCTATGTGCAAAGTACAGTTATATTGCAAAGTGCAGTCAAAGTACAGCCATTTAAAATAGTGTCTGTGCTGTGTACAGTTTATTTGCAAAGTGCATTCATCTCAAAGTGTTTCTTACTCTGAGCTTCCTGTGCCGTGTACATTTTATTCAGAAAATATGGTCTTTTCAAAGTATTCCTTACACTGATAAGGAGTGGTTTCACAAAGTACAGTGATTTTAAAGTTTTCTTATGCTACAGAGGCTTATTTGGTAAAGTGCAGTTGTTTCAAAGAGTCTACTGTGCTACTGGGCATAATTACAAGTTCTGGCATAAATGTTCTGGCATATTTACGTGTTTATGTTTGTACATAATTCCAAGCACCTTCACTACTGTATGTTGATATGGCAGAGGCATTTTCGCAGATCCAGTCCACTTTTCTGACAAAGATGCACATACTAGGGCATTCACTTTGCTTAACTTAGCTGTGTCAGAAGTCATTGAAAGAGAGCGTTCATTTGTGTATGCACCAGAAGTATATGCAGGAGAGAGGGAAACCATCATATTGTTGAATCAAGAGAGGACCCTGAGTATTTGAAATGCAAATTTAGAGAAATTTGTAACCCCCCCCAGGTAAATGTTACATTAGAGAGGCACCTATTTTATATAAGAGACAAATGTCTAGGTGAAACTTTTGCAGCTTATATCACTGACTTGAGAAATAAGGCTAAAGTATGCAGATGTGGTGACTTGAAAAATGAGTTAATAATGGACAGGCTTGTGCGTGGTGTTAATAATGCTGCAGTAAGAAAGATTTTGCTTTGTGATAGTGATTTAATGTTGAGCAAAGCCATAGAGATTTCTCAAATCCATGAGATGACACAAAGGCACACAAGTATACTTGTAAGTGATAAGAGCCTAGTTTCAACAACCTCTAGAGCAAATGTAGACAGCATGCAGCACATGGCAAGCAGAAACAGGCCTAAAAAATGGCAGCTGCAACCCCTGCAGGATTCCCAAAGAGATCTTGTAGCTTTCTAGCAAGTTCCAAGACTAGCTCAGTAAAACAGGTATGCTCAGTGCAGTATAAGGATGAGTCAGCAAAATCCAAGTCAAGTCTTATTGTTAACTGTTGTAATTGTGGTGCCAGTCATGAGTCTAAAAGAGAGAAGTGCTTAGCATTTGGTCAGCAATGCCACAAGTGTAAAACATTGAGCCACTTTCAAAAGTTTTGTAAATCAAGCAAGCCTCATTCAGTTATTAGAAAGGTCACTCAAAAAAGCAAGCTGATCATGTAGAAAGCTGCAACCCTACTTTCTGTGTATATGGTGTATCAGTGGCTGGTAAAAAGGTTAATTTGGTAGATTTGTTGGCAAAGAACAAAGTGTTTTGTACTGTCCTGATCAATGGTAAACCCACAGAGCTCAAAGTGGACACTGGTTCAAAGTGTAATGTAATGTTGGCAGAAACATTTGCTAGAGTAAGAGCTGGTGAGTAACTTAATTTGGCTAATTGTGCGAAGCTTGTTGCTTATGGAGGTCAACAGATTCAAACCGAACGCTCAGTGTGCTTTCATGCTATATGGCTGGGAACAGCTACAGCTTGCAATTTTATGCAGTCAGAAGAACTGTGCAGTCATTATTAGGTCTCAGAGATAGTTTAATAATGAAACTGCTTTATTTTACCAAAGAAGTACATCATGTAAGCATATGTCCTAGTTCCAGTTTCACTGATGCTATTTTCTCAGAGTACGCAGATATTTTCAACAACGAGCTAGGCAAACTTCCAGTTGTGTACTCAATGAAAGTAGTCCCAGATTGTGTCCAGACCAGTGAGGAGATTTCCAATAGCTATGCAGGACAAATTCAATGTCCAGTTAGACAAAATGGTGCAGCAAGGTATGATTTGTTGGGTCACAGAACCAAGTGAGTGGGTGTCTTCAATGGTAACTGCTCAGGAGAAAAATATGCATGAAATCAGAATATGCATTGACCCAAGAGACTTGAAAAAGGCATTAAGGAGACATCATCATCCTATGTGCACAGTCGAGGAGATTGCTACCCTCATGCCAAATTCCATTGTTTTTTCAGTCTTAGATGCAAAGAGTTCATTTTGGCAAGTAATGCTTGATCACAGATCTTCACTACTGTCTACATTCAGCACACCATTTGGTAGATACAGATTCCTCAGAATGCCTTTTGGAATAAATTCTGCCAGTGAAGTCTTTCAGCATGCAATGGAGCAATTTTTTTCAAGCTATCTGTGTGCAGCAATAGTAGATGATTTACTAGTTGGAGGCAATAGTGAAGCAGACCATGACAGAAACCTCAGGAAAGTTCTGGACAGAGCCCTTGAAGCTAATTTAAAGCTCAGTCCTCTAAAATGTAAATTCAGAGTACCAGAATTTACTTATGTAGGACATTTATTTACCAGTAAAGGCTTATTATCAGACCCTTCCAAATAAGCAGCCATTCTTGATATGCCAACTCCAGACAAGGCCCAAGCCTTACAGTGTTTCCTTGGTATAGCTAACTATTTGGGCAAATTTATCCCTGACTTTAGTGAGTTATCAGCACCTTTAAGAGAGCTGACATGCAAAGATTTTGCCTGGTCTTGGTTGAAACAACACCAAAGAGCATTTGATTACCTGAAACAGCAAATTGCCAACCCTCCTAAATTAAGGTACTATAGGTTCATAGGTTCATACTAGGCTATCTGCCCTAGGGCATTTATAAGCCTAGCCAGAGTGTGTTTGGCTTTCACCACCCATTTTAAATGAATTTTGCTATGCCTTTTTCGAGGTTAGTATACTGTGCCTCTGTCTAACAGTGACACAGAAATGATACCCCGGGGTAAACCTACTATCTCCCATCCACACATCAAGATTCCTCTTGAAGAGAGTCATTGAGGGACTCTGCCTAACCTGGACTGGGATTTTATTCCAGAGTGAAGGGAGCCTCTGGGTTATGAATCTGTCCCTCCAGCATGTCCTATTTATTTCAGTGCTGAGGTTCAAGTCTCTCGAGCGCGTAGCTCAATGGGATTTGGATTTTCAGAGGTGCAGCATGTCCATTAACTCCAGGTTGGACATGGCTTTATACGTCAGGCACAGATCGGCTCTGAGCAGGCGGTATGCCACTGAGTAGAGCTGGAGTTTCTTTAACCAGGCAGCATATGGCATCTGTTTGAGCCCTTTGATCCTCTTGGTGTGGTACTTTTGGGGTCTTTCCAGTTGCTGCAGGTGTCTGGTAAGGTAAATCCCAAAAGGGGCATTGTACTCAATTATGGGCCTGATGAGGGATGAGTAAAGAGGCATGATTACCTCCCCTAATCTAGATGTGAATCCCTTCATGATTAGGTGGGCTATATAAAATGTTTTTCTAACCACTTTGGCCACGTGGTTGTCAAATGAGAGATTGCTATCAACTTGGGTCCCCAGGTCCCTAATTACTTCTTCCGTACTTAATGGATTACCACCTATGTGGTAATTTGTGGGCACTTTGTTTTTGCCAAAGGGGATGACTATACACTTTTTGGCGTTTAGCTTGAGGCCATGGCTCTGGCACCAGTTGTCTGTTTCTATGAGGCCCTTTTTTAGGATGCTTGTGTCGGCTGGAGAGTCGATTATGGTGCCCAGTTTGCAGTCATCTGCGAACTTGGTCAGCTACAGTCTTTCCGTGTTAGCCTGTACCTCCAAGAAATATATACCGAACAAGAGGGGTCCCAGGACTGAGCCTTGTGGGATGCCACTTGTAACTGGTTTGGAGTCTGACATGGCTCCAGCAATTCTAACCATGTGGGTTCTGTCCTTGAGCCAGTTTGCAACCCATCTAGTGACATAGGGGTTTATATTTAAGCTGGTGAGCTTATCTATAATGCCCGAGTGGGGTATTGTATCAAGGCTTTGCAAGGTCCAGGTAGGCTGTGTGGACCACCTTCCCTCACAATGGCCTTGGTGACTGTTTCAAAGAAATCAACCAGGTTTAAGAGGCAGGATCTGCCCTTAACAAAGCCAAACTGGGTAGGATCCAGTGTCTGTAGGTCCCCAATATCTTTATTTATGAGGTCCATGATGATCCTTTCCATAGCTTTGCAGACCAAGCTAGTCAGGCTTATGGGGCGATAATTTCCAGGATCCATTGAGGCACCACCTTTGTGGAGAGGGACCACTGTTAATGTACGCCACTCTTTGGGTACATATCCTGTAGTAAGGCTGAGATTGAACAGTGTTTTTATGTTTGGGTTTAGTTCTTCTTGGAGTTCATGTAGGACGCAGCCCGGGACACCATCTGGTCCCATTGATGCTGTGTTTTTTGCTTTGGAGAGGGCGGCTATGATGTCCACATACCAGTAGTTCTTTCCTGTGATGCTTCAAAGCTTGGTCTTGGTGCAGTTATTCTTCAAGAGAGCAGACCTGTTGCCTATGCATCTAGAACTCTTACTCAAACTGAGATGCAGTATGCTCAAATTGAGCAGGAACTTTTGGCAATTGTGTTCACATGTTCTAAGTTCCATGATTATATTTATGGCCGAGCTATCCAAATTGAAATGGATCATCAACCTCTAGTCACTATTTTAAAAAAAGCCTATGCATACCACTCTAGCAAGACTACAAAGAATGATGCTCAGATTACAAAAGTATAATTTCAAAATGGTCTATAGGAAAGGCAAACTTCTTTATCTGGATGATACCTTATTCAGATAGCCCAGAAATACTATGGAACAGCTTGATGCAGAGAATTTAGGTTCATAGGTTCATAGGTAGGTACTAGGCTATTGGCCCTAGGGCCTATACAAGCCTAGCCAAAAATGTACCCTGGCTTTCACCACACAAGAAAATTATTTTCCTGTGCCCCTGTCAAGCAGAACCACAGAAGTGATCCCCGGGGTGAATTTCCTATTACCTATCCAAGCATCAAGATTTTTCTTGAAGAGTGCTAATGAGGAGCTCTGTTTGACATAGATAGGTAGTCTGTTCCAGAGTATGGGAAGTCTCTGGGACAGGAATCTATCCCTCCAGCATGTTCTGTTTATTGTGGTGACAAGGTTTAGGCCCCTAGAGCGTGTAGCTCGGAGGGATTGGGATTTCTTTAAGTGGAGCATGTCCAACAGCTCTGGGTTTGACATAGCTTTGTATGTTAGGCAGAGATCACCTCTGAGTAGGCGATATGCGATGGAGTAAAGCTGGAGTTTTTTGAGACTGTCTGCATAAGGCATCTGTTTGAGGCCAGTATTCCTCTTTGTGAGGTACTTTTGCGGCCTTTCCAGTTGTTGTAGATGTCTTGTGAGGTACATACCAAAAGGGGCATTGTACTCTATAATGGGTCTAATGAGTGATGAGTAGAGGGGAACAATGACCTCTTTTTTTCTGGATGAGAAACCTTTTGTGATGAGGTGTGCCACGTAGAAGGATTTCCTGACCACTTTGGTGATGTGATTATCAAAGGAGAGACTACTGTCCACCTGTGTCCCAAGGTCTCTTATCACACTTTCAGTGTTAAGTAGACTACCGCCTATGTGGTAGTTCATGGGTACAGAATTTTTACCAAAGGGATGACAATGCACTTTTTGGCATTGAGCTTAAGACCATGTCTTTGACACCAGGCATCTGTCTCAGTGAGGCCCTTTGTAGGCCCTTTTTTGTAGTCATCTG
>NC_056729.1:122559188-122575255 GCF_019279795.1 Protopterus annectens
TAAATATGCTGTATTTTTTTTTTTTGAACTTTTGTTTTTCTTTTTTTTGAGTTTGTTGCTAACTGAAAAAGAAGAAAATACTCCTGGGTGGGGGCACATAGTGATTTCTTTTTTAAATCCCAGTTTAATACTAGCAGTCTTATTTAGCCCTGGATGAATATCTGCATTGAAAATAATTAATTCATTTATATTCAATACATTCAGTATGTAATACTATATCATCCTCTAAAACCTTTGTTTACAGTCTTAAAGTAAATGTATGAGACTCTTATACATCTGTTATATGTGTTGCTTCAAGAGCATTTGCTATCAATTGTCTCTACATATATATATATATATATATATATATATATATATATATATATATATATATATATATATATTAGAAAGATGTTCTGCAATACATTTTTAGCATCCTGTTAGTTTTCTCTACATAAAAACAGAGAACAATTTTTTCACAGGTTGATAAATATATGATATTCTTACAAAACCAACAATCACTCCAGTGGATAAGTGCCCCTGTTGACAAAAGAAAAGGCACAAGTAAAATAATCCAAAAGTATAGGCAATGGAGCAGAACAATGAAGAAGGGCCATAAAGAAGAAAATAGAAATGTAGGTAAGAACGTTCACTAATAGCTTCTTCAGACCAAAGTAATGCACATCCCATTATCCAGAATAAATACAGCAGCACGGCCAATCAAATCACAAATTGAAAGGCAATAGGTTGTTCCTAAAAAATATTCATTTAAACACTCACTAAATTTATGTAAAAAGTTACATAATAAAGTACAGCAACCTAAAAAAACATGAAAAACATGAACAATTATAAACAATAAAATTATATATATATGTATACATAAATAAAATGCACAAGATTGTTTAAAAACATTAAAAAAGACAGTACAATGAAACATCACTTCACTTTTAAGCACCTAGATTTTAAAACAAGTTTCAGGGAGGCTTTTTCATTCAAGCCCTTCTTTCTATCTGCCCTAAGCCTAAAGTCCATCTCCTCTACTTTATTCTTGTTGTTACAATTTTCTAATGTCACCTTCTAAGAGCATACAACCTACTGCCTTTATCCACTGGAGGTTTTGTCTGATTATTTATCTAGTCTATATACTCCATTGGAACATGACTGAAGGGTTGCCCCCTCAACTTGAACTCAAATATACACCAAAAGGGCTGTTATCAGAGGTTGCCCTGATAGATTTTTTTAACTGTGTAATGGGTGAGGAGAATCCACTAATTCTGTATGAGGCCTCTTCATCAGACATGCCCCCTACAAAGGATTCACTTGATTTTCAAGCTTTTTGGAGTTTTGTTGAACATTTAGAAATGTATTTTCTCATGTTAAAGGGAATGCAGACACAACATCAGCATTTTGAAGTCTGCCTTCTTCGTAAAATGTTGCCTAGAGGTTTAAGGGTTTTGAAAATGCCCATGTATGGGGCACAGTATCCTGAGTTGCTTGCTCACTGGCAGAAGCTGAACTTGGAGGTAAGCTTCAGTTATATGACCTTACTTAATGACTTCTTTATGCCTTTGGAAGTGAGTTTATGGTGAAAGTATTAGAGAACAGCAGGAATTGCTTTTTAAGAATTACCCTGAGCAACTAGCTTCTAAAGCGTGAGAGAAGGACTCCTAGAATGGGTCATTCTTTATGAGAAAAAGTTATTAAAAAGACTTAAAATTGACAGAGACTCTTCACTGATTTTAAAAGGGCATGTTTTATATGGCTTCATGAAATCGCATTACTAATAAGCAGGAGGAGGAGAATGGTTGATGCTAAACATAGTTTGTCTTAGAGAGTGAATACCAACCATGACTTTAGAAAACCTGTAAGTGGGGAAGGAACTTCTGCTCCTGTAGTTAAGGAAAATAGTCACCATCCATCAACATCAAATGTTAGTGTTATGGAGATCAATAGGCCTATTCTATCCACTTTCTCTTGGGAATGATGTTAGGGAGGAAAATGGCCTCCTTTTATGTTGTCTCTGTAGCTGCAAAAATACCATGGCTCCTAGTAAGTAGATTCCTCTCCCACTTTCCTTTACCCAGCAACATCAACAATTGGGAAAGGCAGGACACATTCAGTGAGCTGGAAGTATGGCAGAAACAAGGAAACATTCAACAGAGAGGAATTCAGGAGTCAAACCCTAAAGAAAATGTGGAACAAAATGGGGGCAAATTGATTTGGAACATCTCTGATCATGACTACTGATGAGGTCTCTGTGTTGGAAAAATGCCTCAACTTCATCTCCTTTTAGAAAAGTGATGTAACAGACAATTTGCTTACGATAGTAAACTGTTTAGCAGGGAATGTGCTGTTAAAACTTGAATTTAGTAATACTATGGTAGTTGATGGGCTGTTTTTAAAAGACTGAGCACATATATACCTAATTCACACACCCTTCCTCATTGATGCTTTTAAAAAACCGGTTGAGAATGATTTATTTAATATGTATGACTCTGGCAATACTCATACCTAACATAGTAACAGGAGACCTAACATAAATCTCAGACAAAGAAAGACTCACAAAGACAGTTACAAAATGATGACAGTGTGATTATCAGGCCAGTTGACAAAGGCAGCCCTGTTGTTATTATGAATAGAAATGATTATTATACATGCATATTATGTTGAGTGACAGAAATTGTTATTCTAGGATAGACATTGAGTATGTACATAATTTAGAATGTAGGATTCTTTAAATGTTGGAAGATTTATTTAAAAGTAAATCAATATCATCAGATTTGCTTAACTTTTTGAAGATAGAACAGCCCCTTATACTGATTATCCAAGGACTACCCAAGATCCATAAGAATGGTCTGAAACCTCCTCTGTGGCAATGTTATTGTGACTGGCAGAGTGTTGGTGTACTGAACCGTTCTTTATATCTAGAGAAATTTCTATGCCCTACCCTATATAGTAACAGGTGTGTCCTAAAGGATTCCAAACAATTCCTTTTGGATTTGTAGAGCTTCACCAATACACTAGCAATGGCTATGGAGTATTACTTTGTCACCATTGATGTACAGTCATTATTTACTGTCATCCCTAACATAGTTGGTACTGACTTTGTACAAAGATATCTTATCACACATAGTGAATATAATGAGAATTTTGTTGATTTATTGTGCTTATTTCTGGAGACTATACTTGAAAACAATGTTTTTGTTTTTGATAGTAACATATTTTTACAAGGACCAGTGCGTAGCTATGGGCACTTCATGTACCAATAGCTACACCAACATGCTCATCGCTATGTGGGAGGAAGTACATTTGATCACCAATGAGTTATTTTCCACTTTTGACCCATTTTACAATCATTTTGTGGATGACTTATTTCTCATTTGGACAGGGAGAGAGGATCAGTTGGCAACTTTTTATGAGCAAATCAATGAGGCCACTAGCTACTTCAAATTTACCATGTCTTTCCTCTATTGATTGCTTCTCTTGATGTGTTTGTACAGAGGTTGGACAATGGGATGGTGAATACTGGTGTCCATAGGAAAACATGTTACAGAAACCCCTTACTTCACAGATGTAGCATGCACCCTCAATATGTCTTTACAAATGTGGTGAAGGGACAAGACATGAGGGTGTTGAGACTAAATGTCTCTGATGTTGGGTTTCATTCTAAGTTAGCTAATTTGAAGGTTAGACTTTTGGATAGGGGGATATCATCCTAAAGAGGTTGATACCATATTGAGTGAGATACCTGACCAGCAGAGAGGTAGGGCTCATCCCTACTTTTCCAATGAAGGTGTGTCCGTAGATAATATTATGGCTACTGAGAATTTGAATAAAGTGAGGGAACCCTTGTTCTATACCACTGATATTAATTCCATCATAGATATTATCAGGAGAAACTGGGGCATCTTAACTATAGATCCCACTATTAGGGGGATAATAGAAGAGGCACCTGCATTTATGTTTAAATACAAAGTGAACTTAAAAAGAATATTATGTAAACCTAAAGATATCCCTAACCAGTTAGTCAGTGAGAAATTTTATACTAGACCCTGTGGTATGTGTAATTATTGTGAGAACATTGAAGACAGTGGATCCTATATTCACCTGGACACAGGTCAAAAATTTGTATTCAAGGTTTCTGCCAACTGCCTTACTCAACATGTGATCTACCTTGCTCACTGGGTAGTGTGCAGTTCTTATTATGTGGATAAAACTGATAGGATGTTCAAGGACAGGATCAGGGAACATTTTTACAATACAAGGATATGGTCCAGTAATAATGCTCAATACAAACATGTTATGCTACAAGGGGTTGATCATACATTTCATTTTTTATTTATTGATCGCACCTTTCCCAGTATACGAGAAGGTGACTTTAGGAATTGTACCGAGAATAAATAGGGGTGATGGATTCTTAGGCTTAGGGCAGATAGGGGGAAAGGCTTGAATGAAAAAGCCTCCCTGAAACCTGTTTTGAAATCTAGGCGCTTAAAAGTGAAGTGATGTTTCATTGTACTGTCTTTTTTAATTCTTTTAAACAATCTTCTGCACTTTATTTATGTGTACATTTATATATATATATATATATATATATATATATATATATATATATATATATAAAAGTTTATTTTTTTATAATTTTTCATATTTATCATGTTTGTTTTAGATTATTGTACTTTATTATGTAACTTTTTGCATAAATGCTTAAGTGGGTGTTTAAATAAATGGCTCCCCCAAACCTCAAGAACACAGCTACTGCTGCAGAATTATTCACAGATACCCTGTACAAACATGTAAATGGCTGCATTGAGGCTACTAAACCTCCCCAATGTAAGCCCAATTTTATTTACTGGTGGCCTGGACTGATTTTTATTAACTATTGGAGTTTTTACTGTGATATTTATTCTCTTTATATATAAATACCTACAAACCTCACTGGACTGCTGACTGATTTACAGATAGGACACAATTTGCCACTTAATAGGATGCAAATTGCTTGGGAGCAGCTCCAAACTGTTACAGGTTTAGTTGGGTTTTCTGGGTTGATTTTTTATTTCAAAGGAAACAGCTCTGTGATCTACACTCACCAGTAAGGACATGACAGGGGTGAGGGTGCAATGCTCTCCCATGTCGGTGAGTACTAGGTCCAGTATGTCTGATACTGTGGATAGAATGCGCACTATCTTATCCAGGGTGCTCATGTTGATAAAGTCCAGAAAACATTGTGCCTGTGAGTTAGAGAGAATATGTGTTTCATAGTCTATAGCGTGGTAGTTAAAGTCAACATACTAATAGGCATACTAGTAGACAAATTGGGCTCTAACTTCACTTCCCCATCTCCTCTCACCCAAGAAAAATGCTCTCTCAAAGGGGAAGGCACATAGCTCCATAGTCCAGGATCCTATGCCCAGATAATATAATTTTACCAGAACTGACTGGATTCACATATCCTCAGTCAAAAAACAGTGTTAGAAAAACAACATGGAATCACTGAAAAAAAAGAAGAAATGCTTAAAGGAAACAGACCAGTTTTGCCATGAAGATAATTAACAAGTTTCCATCTGCACTGCTGTAGCTCTAGTAGTACTTAGAAGTAATGATTTGGTATACAGAACTTTACTATAATTTCATTATAATTACAATGAATTAAAACGCTGAATCTAGTTTGGCATATTTTCAGTTTATTTTTTTAATAAACAAACAATTATACAAGTATCCTTTAAAAGTTTCCCATTCCAGAGACTCAACCTTTTTGTATGCAAACTGTTCCTTCAAGGACTGCAGCAAGTGCATTTTAGAGTGGGACAATAATTGCAAATCAAAACTAATTTACATCTATTGCTAAAAGCTTTCTGGCTCCAAACCAATTTATATCTATTACTAAAAGCTACCTGGCTTAAAACCAATTTATATCTACTGCTAAAAGTTACCTGGCTCACATCAACTTCTAAAACACACTGACACTGTATTGGCAGAGCAACTCTTGCCAGATCATATTTGGGACATGTCTCAGGCTTTTTGAGATGTACCTCTAGAATTAGGGGATAATCCTGAAATAAATTGGGGACAATTTTTAAAATTTTAATAGTAGCAGCTTGAGAACTGATGGATTTAGGACAACAAATCAACATGCATTTTCTAAAGTAAAAGCTATTTATAAAAAAAGAAGAAAATAATCAGTCCTCAGTGAAGCAGTCATAATTACAAACAGTAATAGCTAAAATACAATAATCAATGGAGAAAACAGTGCATTATTGCTGGTGAAATATATAGCAAAGCAACTTCAGTATATTTTCAGCTATGGAAATATTTGAAACAGAATGGGTGAGTGCTTTCCTTTAAAAGATCATGCACATACACACAAAGAGCAGTATTCCATTGCTGCAAGCAAAGCAGATAGCATCAGAATATAATGATAACATGCTTACTTTTACACCTAGAAATAGGTAGGTAGCTGATAAAGTGCTGCGATCATCCTTGTCTGTGCCAACTCACTTGTGTGCTTAACAATAAGAGCCATGAAGAGGATTCCATGTAGCGGACACTGATAGGAAGCTAAAAATTCCTTGGTTGTCTGAAACCAAGTGCTTTGTAGCCCAATGTACATGATAACCTTAAAATAAATAATCACATTATGTAGGAGCTGCAGGAACACATTTCTCCAAATACTGCTGGGAGAATTGGTCTTGGATAACTTGATCACTGCCGATCAGTTTGCAGGACTTTGAGGTATCCAACACAGCCATCACGATTAAACCTGCAATAATCTTACTTACCACCAAGCAAAAAGGTTCCATACTTCACTGGTTGTGTGCCACACCTGTGGGACAAGTCCCATTGTTAGGCTGTGGTTAAAGATATTAAGAGATGGGTCTACCAGTGGTTGTTTAGTGCTATTTATTAGGCAACCAGGTATTTTGTTAGACCCCATGGATAATATATATATCTATGGAAGCACTTTACATAATCAAAATACTGAAATCTCGAATGTCATATGGTCGAGACCATATGATCGACATTTCAGTATATCGAATATGTAAAGTTTTAAAAAATAACACTTTACTTAAATTAAAACGTTACGTGCACACAGAGGCAAGGCTTCTTGTACACTCTGTGTGTATGTAATGTTGTTATCTTTTTTGTGGTGTTGACAGGAAGCGGGAAATCTCCCGTTTTGCGCTTCCGCATACAGCGCAATATGGGAGATTTCTCTTTTCCCCACTGTAGCGTGATCTCGGAGTTGGTATATTTAAGTAGGGGGGTGTGGGGGTCACAGCCCCCAACATGGGGGGTGCAGGGGGGTGAAGCCCCCCTGCAAAAGCAATGTTTGACTTTTTTTTTTTTTTTTTTGCGTTTCATTTTAGAAGTTCGAGTTTCCAAAACTTCGATCTTTTTAGTCTCGACCATATGAGGTTCGAGATTTTGGGAAGTCGATCTTCTAAAGTGAATCCATATATATATATATATATATATATATATATATATATATATATATATAGATATATATATATATATATATATATATATATATATATATATACACATATATATTTTTTTTTTTTAAGATAATTTTAAGAACATATTCTTTTGTGAGTTTTAATGGCTGGAGTCCCTCTAGGATATGTGGGTGTTGAATACTTTTCTGTGGGGTGAAACTGGTATTAAATTTGTTTGGCAGTATGCTATCAATATCCAGCAGACTGGGATAGGTAGTACTATTTTCTGAATAAGCTCTGCACAGTGTCAGCATTATTCCTTATTTTTCTTACACAAGTAAAGAAAGATTTGCAGTTATCTTTAGCTTTAAGTGCTGGACTGTGTTTGTAGGATGCCATAATTTTCCTGATGGTACTTTTTTAGTTTCTTAGCTAAATATATGATGGGTTCTTTGATTTGAGTGTCTTTTGTTTTACTATATACATTTAGGAGTTTCCTTTATTTTGCAGTTTGTTAATGCTTGAGGACCACCATGCTGGTTTGCTTATAAACTTCCCCTTTTGTTGATATTTAGTTGTGATTACCATGTAAATTTATTTGTCCAGGTATGAGTAGAATTTGTCAGTATAACTCTTTGCAGCATCAACAGTTTGGCTAATACCACTATACTCAAATTCTAAGACCTCAATTTAGGAATTTATGACATTTGTATGTTTAAAGTCCTTGAATTCTGCCAGTTCATAACTATGTTCAGCCCTGGGCAGACTGGGTTGAAGATTTAAAGAGTTTGTAGCAAAACATAATGAACAGCATTAATCTTTCATGAAGATGGTGCTGTGAATTGTCTGCTATCAGTTATGATAAAGGTCATGTCACCACAGTAATGCTGCAAAAAAAGAAATATGTAAAGAGCATGTTTAGTCTGAAAGACATTTGCACTTTTAGACTTGTGACATAAACTATCCACTTGGAGCAGATAGTCTTGAGTATTCAGGACAGGCTAAGAAGAAGCATTGACATTCCCAGGATTTGTCCACTGATAAGTGAGTGCCATAAGCTTTTATTTGCAATGATATTGCCTCAGTAACCATAGACTTGGGAACTTGATATGCTAAGCTATGCTTGATTTGATTCATCTAGAAGTTTACAATAGTGTCTCCCTTTTTTCATTGAAAGACTTTGCATTTGATGGAGTTATATAGACATTACTGGAAAGGCTCACCCAAACTCTGCTACAGTTTGCTGTGAGGGAAAGGTTAGTTTGCTTTTTATTTGTTGTATTATGTATTACTTTACTGCCTTTTTCTATTTTGTATACTGTGATTTGTTCTCTTTACACTGTGTTTTACTTGTATTTTGCTTTTTAACTGCATATTAAAACTTGAAGAGACCACAGCTTTGTCTCTTGTGAGGTCAGACAGAAATTAGAACAGGTCAGTTAAGGAGTCACACATAAGTTAGAACAGGTCCAGTTATGGTTAGTCATCTATGAACTGAGGGTGGAGCAAGCAGAAACTATACCTTCCTTCTATTTAAAGAGGGGTAAAATAAACATTTCAGAGCTTTTACTGGAAAGGCTCACCCAGACTCTGTGTGTTGCTGTGATGGAAAGGTTGGTTTGCTTTTTATTTGTTGTATTCTTGTATTACGTTATTGCCTTTTTCTGTTTTGTATATTGTGATTGTTTTCTTTACACTGTGTTTTACTTGTATTCTGCTTTTTAATCTGCATATTAAAACATGAACAGAGACCACAGCTCTGTCTCTTGTGAGTCAGACTGAAATTTAACACCACTGTCTTTCTAGTTCATACATCTCATAGGTAGGTTCTAGGCTATTGTGCCCTAGGGCCTGATATAACCTCAGCCTCCCCACCATGTTAATTAGACCATATATCTCATTTCCTCTCTGCATTTACTGCCTGGTGTGAATAAGCACAAAATTATCATTTTGTAAAATCACTCCCCTTCAACTATTTACATTTATTGGCCATCCTACTGTATTCCACAGTACCAGAACACAAAAGTGACCAGCCCCTTTCAATCTATCTTGCTGTTTTCAAAATAGTGACTCTCCACTAAACGTAACTTTTTAGACAGGTAAAACTTAAGTTACCTAATTTCACATCTAACTGGTCTAGTGCACACTGCAGAGTTTAGGATAAACCATTGTATTAATTTTACCTTTAAGCATCTATTGCAATACCACTAGTTATTGGAGAGACCACATTCTGCCTCTCAGTAGTCATCTTGGGATTAGTGCTTCTGTTTTCTCCTGGTGAGAGCAGGAGTGCAGTTACATTATGTCCTGGAGACTGCTGATCACCAGAAAGATTAATAACTGTTTTATAGGTGACAGCTTGGAATCTGTGTTTATATTCTGATCCTGGTGAGAGTAGGAGCAGAGTGCATTGATTCCTGACTCTTTCTGGTTGGAGAGTGAGTGTCTGTGCTTAATGTACCTGATTGGCCTGGTTGCAGTTTGAGGCATCTACCAGAAAAAGGCTACAAGCCTGCAGACCCTTGCATCATCTGGGACAAGACTGTGGATCACCAAACAGGTCGTGGCCTGCTTCTCTTCTTGGGATTGGTGCTAACATTATGCTTCTGGTGGGAGAAAAAGCAGCAGAGTATTGTATCCCAACAGAGTGAAGCTGTGCTGAGAGCAGCATTAGTAGTAGCCAGGCAGTAGCCATTCATGCGACTCCCTCTTTCATCATTCTTGAAAAGCTAATTCTTTATTTTCAGTAAGTACTGTTTGATTTGTTTCTAACTTCAGAATATCTGCCTAAATACTTCATCCTTAAATTTTCAGGTCTTCATATTAGTTTCCTCAGTGTTGCAGTGCTCTGTACAGACACAGACACCTTGAATGACATTTTTCCTGTAAAACAATATATAAAGAAACAGCTCCAGTGCTTAGTAATAATTGCCATCCCTCCTGGTATGTCTAAAGGTCAGCTCCCTGTGCTTTCTCCTATTAACCTGGTGAATTTGGACATTCTTAAGCAGTGTAGCAACTGCTCATGTACACTGACAACCCTCTCCTCTTACTTCCCAACGCTCAGACTTGTGAGAGATGCACTTATATATCCAAATTGGAAGCCATGCACTCTCAAGCCAAGACCAGAATAGCTGGTCAAGGAGAAGGTCAACACCTGTACTACACCACATGCAGCACATAGCCCTCCAGAACATCCACCATCACAGCTCTCACATAAAAACATGAACCACACACCTACCTGAAACAAAGGCTCTCAATAGAAATCTACCCAAATAGCAGAGACCTCCAAGGCAGAAATGCACTCGACCACCACAACACAGCACAAACCACAAGACACATAGCTCACCTACACAATGTGACCCTCAACCTAAGCACCTAAGGCAAAACAGCTTGCCTAATACATTATTCATAGATGACTTGACAGTGAGGCACACTAATGTCCCACTCACTAGGTTGAATAAGGAAAAGGTAACAGTCAGCTGTCTATCAGGTGCCAGAATCCGACACATAACACACACACTCAGGTCACTCCACAACAAATACAAGTATGACTTTGTCACTGTCCATGTGGGTGTGAATGACCTGAGATGCACCTCTCTGGACTACATGAAAAGAGACATGGAGGCGGTCTCGGATTATGTGGCCCAGGCAGGTATGACCCTTGCCCTGAGCAATATCCTGCCATCACCCAGAATGATACAGCATACAAGCAGAAAATGATTGACTTCAACAACTGGCTAAGTTTCTGATGTCATTCTAAGGGGATCCAGTATCTGTCTGATTGGGATGACATCACTGACAGACCCCGATGCTTTGCCAGAGATGGCTTGCATTTGTCACCCCTGGATGTCCAGATACTGGCTAAGGCTCTTGCTATCCCTGTAGTGCCTTTTTAGGTGATGTTCCAAAGATCAAATTACCTCAGTAACAGCTATAAATAAATGCACTCTGAGGATCATGCTGCTCAATGCTAGAAGTCTAAATCTCAAGATGTACTTTCTCGAAGCACTGCTCAAAACGGAGAACATTGACATCTGTGCTGTAATGGAGAAGCCACCTGGTTTAAAGGAGCAGAAAGCTTGACCCTGTGCTACCAGCTATAACTTATTTCGCACCTTTTGGCCCCAGAACATGGACCAAAACTCCAAAGGTGGTGGTGTCTCCATATTCATAAAGGATATGCACACCTCAGACTATAGCCAACATAATGCATCTGAGATACTTCAGGTACAACTAACACTGGATAAGATGGCGATTCAGGTCATAGCCTGCTATAGATCCCCAGCCATGTCCCAAGACTCTCACTCCACCTTCCTAAGCTCCCTGGTAACTATTAGGGTCCAACCCAACACTCTAATGCTAGATGACTTCAACTACCCCTCCTATCAACTGGGAAAACTACTCCTGCACCAGTACACTGGCCCAATGCTTCATTGAACTCATCAGTTCCAATGCCCTGGACAAGCTCATTCTTACCACCTCTAGAGGAAGCAACATCCTTGACCTGATTATTACTAATTTGGGCAACCGTTGTTCTACACAATAGTCAATTCCAGCCTGGTTAGATCCGACCACAAACTAATCACCATACAAATCCACATCTCACCCACACCCCATGCAAAGGTAACCACCATGAAAAACTTCTCCAAAGCTGACTTTGGGCTCCTAAAAACAGAGGTGGCTAACTTTGACCCATGTCAATGGAAAATAGCTGCATGACTGCCAAATCATACACCAATGCACTGTATGAATATGTACATAAATGCATGGATCTAGCTATACCAAAAGAACCAAGACGTTCTCCTCCAAAACAAAGAAGCCAATCTGGTGGTCCCCTGCTATTAATAAACTCTACAACAGAAGGGAGAAACTGTTGCAGAAAAAGGTGAAGTTCAAGACTGGAAAAACTCCCTTATGAGCCTCAACAAAAGGTTGAGCTCCCTCATCAAAACCTCTAAAGCCAGCTATAAAGGCTAAATTGTGGCAGACACTAAAAACAACCACAAAGCCTTCCACAAAACCTTCTATAGTTATATCAAAGAATCTCCACGACAATACCCAGGTTTGCTCTGAGTTACTGCACAATGGTACCTCCTATACTGAACTAACGGATATTGACAGCATACTGGCCAACAGATTCAGTGACAACTTACCTCTCCCCAAAGACCAATCACAATACGGAGGAATGCCAGGCACCAGCATTACTGCAGCACAGGTTAAAGCTGCACTGTCCAAGGCCAAGAATACAGCTTCCATGGGACCCGACAATATCCCTGGATGTTTTCTACATGAACTACAAAGTGAATTGGCACCACATCTGTGTGCCCTGTTCAATCACAGCCTCACCTCAGGCTTTGTCCCTACTGAATGGTGGACTGATACAATCATCCCTCTCCATAAAGGGGAGCGACTACAGACCCTGGGAATTGTGCCTCATTAGCCAGTGAATTTGATATGTAAGGCTATGGAGCACATCATCATGGACCTAATTAACAAGGATATAGGGAATCTCCAAATTCTAGATCCCACTCAGTTTGGTTTTGTGAAAGGTAGATCATGCCCTCTCAACCTGGTTGACTTCTTTGAGTCAGTCACCAGAGCTGTGGATGAGGGCAAGGCAGTTCATACAGCTTACTCCTCAATCTGGCCAAGGCCTTTAATACCATTCCCCACTCAGTAATTATTGATAAATTCACCAAACTAGACATCATCTCCTATATCACAAGGTGGGTTGCAAATTGGCTCACAGATAGAACCCACAGTGTGAAAGTAGCAGACTCCAAGTCAGACAGCCGACCAGTCACAGGTGGAATCCCACAGGATCAGTTCTGGAGTCCTCTCCTGTTTGGTATGTACTTCTCAGACATCCAGGTCAAAAGCGGAGGGACTCTGGCTGACCAAGTTCTGACAACTGCAAGCTGGGAGCCATTATTAACTCCCAAGTGATGTAGACATCCTACAGAAAGGCTTCACTGAGACCACTGACTGTTGTCAAAGACATGGCCTTAAGCAATGCCAAAACATGCGTCGTCATCCCCTTTGGGAAAAACTCAGTTCCCACTAATTACCACATCAATGGAGGCCAACTGAACACTGAAGGCATTATAAGAGATCTGGGGACACAGGTTGACAGCAACCTCTCCTTCGACCACCACATTGCCACTGTAGTCAGAAAGTCTTTCTATATGGCACATCCCATTACCAAGGGCTTTGCATCCAGGCAGAAAGAGGCCATCATCTCTCTACTCTTCCCTCATTAGGTCAGTCATCAAGTATAATGCCCCATTTGGCATGTACTTCACTAGACACATGCAACAGCTAGAATGGCCACAAAAGTACCCTATGAAAGGGATCCTAGGCATTAAACACATGTCCTACACAGACAGACTCAAAACTCCAGCTATTCTCTGTCTCCGTGGGTCTATTAAGAGGCAATCTCTGCTTGACTTACAAAGCCATGTCTGACCCACCTCTGTTAGAAATGCTACATCTAAAGAAATCTCATTCCTCCACACCACAAGCTCCAGAGACCTCAACCTCATTATCACAATCAACAGAACATGCTGGAGGGATGGGTTCATATCCCAGAAAATGCCCATGCTCTGGAATAGACTTTCCATATATGTCAAGCAGAGCACCTCACTGGCCTTCTTCAAAAGAAATCTTGATGAATGGATGGGAAAGGAAAATTTCACCCCAGGGAGCACTCCAGTTGCTGTACTTGATAGAGGCACTGAGAACTATTGTCGGGTGGCACAATGCCAGGGCACTTCTATGGGCTAGTATTGTAAAGACTCCATGGCCATTAACCTAATACACACATATGAACCTATGAACCTATGCACATGGCTGGGAAAAGCATGCTTGAGCTCTTGTTAAATGGCAAGGAAAACAATATGGCCAAGATTCACTAAGATACTTTGATGTATACACCTCCATGCAGACATCAAGGTTCCATTTCCTGATTAGCAACCACCCTAACATGGTACTGTATTGTTCTCTGACATGAAGACATGAAGCACCACTTAGGACTGGCTCCACAGTCTTTCTGAATACTAATGAGGCATTTCAAGGTGAGATGCATAAACTAATTACCCATGTGTTCTCTCCCCATAACCACCTCCAGGAAGGTATCTACATGGCTGCAAGAGTCAATAAATTCCTTGGCTGTGTAAATCAGCACAGCCACACCTACAATGTATTTGAAAAGTCAGTGTTCCTCTCAGTTCCTCTTTGAAAGGGCCTGTGTCCCATTGACTGCTGGGGATTTTTACAGCTATCCATGGTAAATAGAGCTGAATCACACTAATTAATTTTAACCACCCTGTAAGCTTCCTACCTTAAAGGGACAATCCCAGTGTTTAAAATTCGGGTCCACGTTTAAGCTGAGCAGAGTAACACCCACTGTGATGTCATCATGTAAATTCCAACCCACGGTGTCATTTTACTTTGTATATCCTGTTCCGTCTGCAGTTCCAGTTCAGTTTTAGCTCCCAGTGTGAACTCATCCTTCGGATCACAACATTCCTCTGAGATTGCTTCACACTTAAGAATTTACTACTTTCTACCCTGCCAGCCAGCTTCTGAATAAAATGAAATATTAACGGGAGAGCATTAAAGACGCCGCTTACAGAAAACTTGTATACATTTCACCCACCACCATACTTTGCCTGCACCTCTCCAGTAAATTCCATATTCAATTTAAAAAAAAAACAGTTTCTAGTGTGAAAAAAAGTTTAAACAGCTATTTGCTGCATTGTAGCTTTTTCCCGATTACTCCATTGTCATAGCTCTTTAATTTGAGTCAGATTTAAGTGAAGGTCGAAAGATCCACAATCCGGAACGAATTGTAAATAACAGTGTAATCATTTTTTATAAATTATCATAAAAACGAAAAGGCTTCAATGAATATGAAACATTAATGTCTGCTTTACTGGATATAATGATACACCAGCTAGATCCGCAACTAGAGCAGAAGCGAGAAGTGGTAGTGGCCACATGCAAGCTGTCAGGGTTTGCAGGTGCTGATAGATCTGGGAGTCATGAAAAGCATTGTATGTGTGTTGATTTAACTGCAATAAGCTGTTTGCTGCTTGTTAGTTTCTAGCATAGTAAACAGCTTGCTGCAGTTTAACAGGAGGCGATTTTTCAATCAAGTTTAGATTCTCGCAGCCAGCGAAGTATTTCACTGTCAGCTCCCCAAGAGATGACAAAAGCACAAATAGGTTGCTAGTGCTAGGTACACACTGTGTAAGACGCAGGAATGCCAGTGCGAGTGTAATGGCATTCTACAGATTTATTTATTTATTTATTATTCAGTACAAAGGAGAGGGATGAGTTGATTGTTAAATCTGAAGTGAGTGTTTTTGGGAATGCAGTACCAGCATACGGACATGCTGCCAATTTATCTTGCTTTTTTGATAGCGCCAGCCTAAAGATAAGCACAGGTTACCTGTTGAGAGGCATATCAAGAATATGACATAAAATCTCCGACCTTCTATAACATTTAGGACCGGAGACATAGCTGATAGTCTAAGCGGTTTTGCCTATTACTAGAAGCAAAATCACGGAACATCTACAAAATGTCCCCTTGTTTAAGTTATTGTTCACAACCATCAACCTCCAGAATCACTGATTACTACAAAA
>NC_056729.1:122575755-122616534 GCF_019279795.1 Protopterus annectens
TTGTTCCAAGATTTGCTTTACTGTTAAATGAAGAGTTTCAATGATTCACTATACTGTTAAATGTAGATTTCCAAATATTCATTATTCTGTTAAATGAAGATTTTTAAAGATTCATTATACTGTTAAATAAAGACTTCCCAAGACACATTATAATGCTAAACAAGAGTTTCCAAGATTCATTTTACTGTTAAACGAAGGCTTTCCAAGATTCATTATACTGATAAATGAATACTTTAAAGATGGATTATACTGTTAATGAAGCATTTCAAATTTTAATTATACTGTTAAATGAAGAGTTTCCTAGATTCATTATACTGTTAAATGAGGAGTTTCCATGATTCCTTATATTATTAAATGAAGACTTCCTAAGATTCATTAAACTGTTAAATTAAGACTTTCTAAGATTCATTAAACTGTTTAACTAAGAGTTTCAAAGATTTATTATACTGCTAAATGAAGACTTCCTAAGATTCCTTATACTCTTAAATGAAGAGTTTCAAAGATTCATTATACTTCAAATTAAGAGTTTCCAAGATTCATTATTCTACTAAATGAAGACTTCATAAGATTTATTATACTGTTAAACAACAGTTTCTATGATTCATTATACTGCTAAATGAAGAGTTTCAAAGATTCATTGTAGTATTAAATGAAGACTTTCTAAGATTCATTATACTGTTAAATGAAGAGTTTCCAAGAATCATTATAATGTTAAATGAAGACTTCCTAAAATTCATTATACTGTTAAATGAAGAGTTTCCAGAATTCCTTGAACTGTTAAACGAAGACTTCACAAGATTTATTATAATGTTAAATGAAGAGTTTCCAAAATTTGTTATACTGTTAAATAAAGAGTTTCCAAGATTCATTTACTGTTAAATAAAGACTTCCAAAGATGTATTATACTGTTAAATGAGGACTTCCCAAGATTCATTATACTGTTAAATGAAGAGTTGCTAAGATTCATTAATCTGTTAAATGAAGACTTTCCAAAATGTATTATACTGTTAAACAAAGACTTCCCAAGATTCAGAATACTGGTAAATGAAGACTTTGCACGATTAATTATACTGTTAAATGAAGATTTTCCAAGATTCATTAAACGTTTAAAGGAATAGTTTCCAAGATTAATTTTACTGTTAAATGAAGACCTCCCATAATTCATTATACTGTTAAATTAAGTCTTTCCAAGATTTGTTATACTGTTAAACGAAGAGTTTTGAAGATTCACTATACTGCTAAATGTCGATTTCCCAATATTCATTATACCGTTAAATGAAGATTTTTAAAGATTCATTATAGTGTTAAATGAAGAGTTTCCAAGATTCATTAAACTGTTAAATGAAGACTTTTCAAGATTCATTAAACTGTTAAATGAAGACTTCCCAAGATTCATTATACTGTTAAATAAAGACTGTCCAAGATTAATTATATTGTTAAAGGAATAATTTCCAAGATTCTTTATACTGTTAAATGAAGAGTTTCCAAGATTGACTATAATGTTAAATGAAGACTTGCCAAGATTCATTATACTGTTAAATGAAGACTTTTAAAGATTCATTATACTGTTAGATGAAGATGTTCCAAGATTCATTATACTTTTAAATGAAGAGTTTACAAGATTCATTATATTAAGTAAAGACTTGCCAAGATGCATTATACTGTTAACAGAAAACTTCCCAGAATTCATTATACTGTTAAATAAAGACTTTCCAAGATTCATTATACTGTTAAATGAAGAGTTTCTATAGTTCATTATACTGCTAAAGGAAGAGTTTCAAAGATTCATTATAGTGTAAAATGAATAGTTTCCAAGTTTCATTTTACTACTAAATGAAGACATTCCAGGATTCATTATACTGTTAAAAGAAGAGTTTCCAAGAATAATTATATTTTTAAATGGAGACTTCCTAAGTTTCATTATTCTATTAAATCAAGAGTTTCCAAAATTCATTGTACTGTTAAATTAAGTCTTTCCATGATTCATTATACTGTTAAATGAAGATGTCCCAATATTCATTATACTGTTAAATGAAGACTTTTGAAGATTCATTATACTGTTAATAGAAAAGTTTCCAGATTCATTATACTGTTAAATAAAGACTTCCCAAGATTAAGAATACTGCTAAGTGAAGGCTATACAGGATTAATTGTACTGTTAAATGAAGACTTTCCAAGATTCATTATACTTTTAAATGAAGAGTTTCCAAGATTCATTTTACTGTTAAATGACGACATCCCAAGATTTATTATACTGTTAAATAAAGATTTCCCATGATTCATTACACTGTTAAATGAAGTCTTACCAAGATTTGTTATTCTGTGAAACAAAGGGTTTTGAAGATTCACTTTACTGTTAAGTCTAGATTTCCCAATATTCATTATACCTTTAAATGAAGATTTTTAAAGATTCATTATACTGTTAAATGAAGAGTTTCCAAGTTTCTTAATACTGTTAAATGAAGACTTCCCAAAATGTATTATACTGTTAAACCAAGACTGAAAAGATTCATTATATTATTAAATGAAGACTTTCCAAGATTCATTATTCTGTTAAATGAAGACTTCCAAATATTCATTTTACTGTTAAACAAAGACTTTCCAAGACAAATTATACTGTTAAATGAAGTTTCCAAAATTCATTATACTGTTAAATGGAGACTTCCCAAGATTCATTAAACTTTTAAATGAATAGTTTCCAAGATTCATTTTACTGTTAAATGAAGACCTCCCAAGGTTCATTATTACTGTTAAATAAAGACTTCCCATAATTCATTATACTGTTAAATGAAGTCTTTCCAAGATTTGTTATACTGTTAAATGAAGAGTTTAGAAGATTCACTATACTGCTAAATGTAGATGTCCCAATATTCATTATTCTGTTAAATGAAGATTTTTAAAGATTCATTATACTGTTAAATGAAAAGTTTCCAAGATTCATTAAACTGTTAAATGAAGACTTTCCAAGATTCATTAAACTGTTAAATGAAGACTTCCCAAGATTCATTATGCTGTTAAATAAAGACTGTCCAAGATTAATTATATTGTTAAAGGAATACTTTCCAAGATTCTGTATACTGTTAAATGAAGAGTTTCCAAGATTGACTATAATGTTAATGAAGACTTGCCATGATTCATTATACTGTTAAATGAAGAATTTCTAAAATTCTTTATACCTTTAAATGAAGACTTTTCAAGATTCATTATTCTGCTAAATGAAGACTTCATAAGATTTATTATACTGTTAAATGAACACTTTCTATGATTCATTATACTGATAAATGAAGAGTTTCCAATGATCATTATAATGTTAAAAGAAGGCTTTCCAAGATTCATTGCACTGTTAAATGAAGAGTTTCCAAGATTCATTATACTGTTAAACAAAGACTTCCTAAGATTTTTTATAATGTTAAAAGAAGTTTCCAAAGCTCGCTATACTGTTAAATAAAGAGTTTCTAAGATTCATTTACTGTTAAAGAAAGACTTCCACAGATTTATTATACTGTTAAATGAGGACTTCTCAAGATTCATTATACTGTTAAATGAAGAGTTGCTAAGATTCATTAATCTGTTAAATGAAGACTTTCCAAAATGTATTATACTGTTAAACAAAGACTTCCCAAGATTCAGAATACTGGTAAACAAAGACTTTACAGGATTAATTATACTGTTAAATAAAGACTTTCCAAGATTCATTAAACTTTTAAATGAATAGTTTCCAAGATTTATTTTACTGTTAAATGAAGACCTCCCAAGCTTCATTACACTGTTAAATAAAGACTTCCCATAATTCATTATACTGTTAAATGAAGTTGTTCCAAGATTTGCTTAACTGTTAAATGAAGAGTTTCGATGATTCACTATACTGTTAAATGTAGATTTACCAATATTCATTATTCTGTTAAAATGAAGATTTTTAAAGATTCATTATACTGTTAAATGAAGAGTTTCCAAGAATCATTATACTCTTAAATGAAGGCTTTCCAGGATTCATTAAACTGTTAAATGAAGACTTCCCAAGGTTCATTATACTATAAGGTAAAAACTGTCCAAGATTAATTATATTGTTAAAGGAATACTTTCCAAGATTCATTATACTGTTAAAAAAAGAGTTTCCAAGATTGACTATAATGTTAAATGAAGAGTTGCCAAGATTCATTATACTGTTAAATGAAGACTTTTAAAGATTCATTATACTTTTAGATGAAGACGTTCCAAGATTCATTATACTTTTAAATGAAGAGTTTAGAAGATTCTTTATATTAAGTAAAGACTTGCCAAGATGCATTATACTGTTAATAGAAAGCTTCCCAGAATTCATTAGACTGTTAAATGAAGGGAAGAGGTTCCAAGATTCATTATACCATTAATTAAAGACTTCCCAAGATGCATTATACTGCTAGACAAGAGTTTCCAAAATTAATTTTACTGTTAAACGAAGGCTTTCCAAGATTCATTATACTGTTAAATGAATACTTTAAAGATGGATTATACTGTTAAATGAAGAGTTTCAAATATTAATTATACCGTTAAATGAAGAGTTTCCTAGATTCATTATACTGTTAAACGAGGAGTTTCCATGATTCCTTATATTATTAAATGAAGACTTCCTAAGCTTAATTAAACTGTTAAATTAAAACATTCTAAGATTCATTAAACTGTTTAACTAATAGCTTCAAAGATTTATTATACTGCTAAATGAAGACTTCCTAAGATTCCTTATACTCTTAAATGAAGACTTTCAAAGATTCATTATTCTTTAAAATAAGAGTTTCCAAGATTCATTATACTACTGAATGAAGACTTCATAACATTTATTATACTGTTAAACAAGCAGTTTCTATGATTCATTATACTGCTAAATGAAGAGATTCAAACATTCATTGTAGTATTAAATGAAGACTTTCAAAGATTCATTATACTGTTAAATGAAGACTTCCTAAAATTCATTATACTGTTAAATGAAGAGTTTCCAAGATTTATTAAACTTTTAAATGAATAGTTTCCGAGATTAATTTTACTGTCAAGTGAAGACCTCCCATAATTCATTATACTGTTAAATGAAATCTTTCCAAGATTTGTTAAAATGTTAAATGAAGAGTATCCAAAATTCATTATACTATTAAATAAGAGTTTCCAAGATTCATTTACTGTTAAATAAAGACTTCCAAAGATGTATTATACTGTTAAATGAGGACATCCCAAGATTTATTATACTGTTAAATGAAGAGTTGCTAAGGTTCATTAATCTGTTAAATGTAGACTTTCCAAAATGTATTGTACTATTAAACAAAGACTTCTCAAGATTCAGAATACTGGTAAACGAAGACTTTATAGGATTAATTATACTGTTAAATGAAGACTTTCCAAGATTTATTAAACTTTTAAATGAATAGTTTCCGAGATTAATTTTACTGTTAAATGAAGACCCCCCATAATTTATTATACTGTTAAATGAAGTCTTTCCAAAATTTGTTATACTGTTAAATGAATAGTTTCGAAGATTCACTATACTGCTAAATGTAGATTTCCCAATATTCATTATTCTGTTAAATGAAGATTTTTAAAGATTCATTATACTGTTAAATGAAGAGTTTCCAAGATTCATTAAACTGTTAAATGAAGACTTTTCAAGATTCATTAAACTGTTAAATGAAGACTTCCCAAGATTCATTATACTGTTAACTAAAGACAGTCCAAGAGTAATTATATTGTTAAAGGAACACTTTCTAAGCTTCTTTACACTGTTAAATGAAGAGTTTCCAAGATTGACTATAATGTTAAATGAAGACTTGCCATGATTCATTATACTGTTAAAAGAAGACTTTTAAAGATACATTATACTTGTTAGATGAAGATGCTCTAAGATTCATTATACTTTTAAATGAAGAGATTACAAGATTCATTATATTAAATAGGACTTGCCAAGATGCAGTATACTGTTAAAAGAAAATGTCCCAGAATTCATTATACTGTTAAATAAAGACTTTCCAAGATTTATTATACTGTTAAATGAAGGGTTTCTATAGTTCATTATGCTGCCAAAGGAAGAGTTTCAAAGATTCTTTATAGTGTAAAATGAATAGTTTCCAAGTTTCATTGTACTACTAAATGAAGACATTCTAAGATTCATTATACTGTTAAAAGAAATGTTTCCAAGAATCATTATACTGTTAAAAGAAGAGTTTCCAAGAATAATTATATTTTAAAACTGAGACTTCCTAAGATTCATTATTCTATTAAATAACGAGTTTCCAAAATTCATTGTACTGTTAAATGAAGACTTTCCAAGATTCATTGTACTGTTAAATGAAGACTTCTCAAGATTCATTATAATGTTAAATGAAGACTTCCCATGATTAATTATACTGTTAAATAAAGACTTCCCATGATTCATTACACTGTTAAATGAAGTCTTTCAAAGATTTCTTATACTGTTAAACAAAGGGTTTCGAAGATTCACTATACTGTTAAATGTAGATTTCCCAATATACTTTTAAATAAAGATTTTTAAAAAGTCATTATACTGTTAAATGAAGAGTTTCCAAGATTCATTATACTGTTAAATGAAGACTTCCAAATCTTCATTTTACTGTTAAACTAAGACTTTCCAAGATAAATTATACTGTTAAATGAAGTCTCCAAGATTCATTATACTGTTAAATGGAGACTTCCCAAGATTCATTATACTGTTAGATTAACAATTGTAAAGATTCATTATACTATTAAATGAAGACTTTCCAAGATTCATTACACTATTAAATGAAGAGTTTCCAAGATTCATTATAATGTTAAATAAAGGCTTCCCAATATTCATTATACTGTTAAAAGAAGACTTTTAAAGATTCATTATACTGTTAAAAGAAGAATACTCAAGATTAATTATACTGTTTAATGAAGAGTTTCCCAGATTCATTATGCTGTTAAATAGAGACTTCCCAAGATTTAGTATACTGCTAAACGAATAATTCACAGGAATAACTATACTGTTAAATAAAGACTTTCCAAAATTCATTATACTGTTAAATGAAGACTTTCCAAGATGCATTATACTGTTAAATAAAGACTTTCCAAAATTCATTATACTGTTAAATGAAGACTTCTCAAAATGTATTATACTGTTAAACCAAGACTGAAAAGATTCATTATATTATTAACAGAAGACTTTCCAAGATTCATTATACTGTTAAAAGAAGACTTCCAAATATTCATTTTATTGTTAAATGAAGACTTTCCAAAAGAAATTATACTGTTAAATGAAGTTTCCAAGATTCATTATACTGTTAAATGGAGACTTCCCAAGATTTATTATACTGTTAGATTAAGAATTGTAAAGATTCATTATACTATTAAATGAAGACTTTCCAAGATTTATTACATTGTTAAATGAAGAGTTTCCAAGATTCATTATAATGCTAAATAAAGACTTCCCAATATTCATTATACTGGTAAAAGAAGACTTTCAAGATTCCTTATACTGTTAAATGAAGAGTTTCCAAGATTCCTTATACTATTAAATGAAGAGTTTCCAAGATTCCCTATACTGTTTAATGTAGACTTCCCAATATTCATTATACTGTTAAACGAAGACTTCCTAAAATGAATAATACTGCTAAATGAAGACCTTCCAAGATTCCTTATACTATTAAAATGCAGTTTCCGAGATTAATTATACTGCTAAATTAAGAGTTTCCAAGATTCATTATACTTTTAAATGAAGAGTTTCTAAGATTTATTATACTGTTAAATGAAGACTTCCTAAGATTCATTATACTATTAAATGAAGAGTTTCTAAGATTCATTATACTGTTAAAAAGTTTCCATGATTCACTATACTGTTTAAAAGTTTTATTATACGGTTCAATGAAGAGTTTCCAAGATTCATTATAATGTTAATTGAAGACTTCACAAGATTCATTATGCTGTTAAATAAAGACTGCCCAAGATTAATTATATTGTTAAAGGAAGTCTTTCCAAGATTTGTTATACTGTTAAACGAAGAGTTTTGAAGATTCACTATACTGTTAAATGTAGATTTCCAAATATTCATTATACTGTTAAATGAAGATTTTTAAAGATTCATTATACTGTTAAATAAAGAGTTTCCAAGATTCATTATACTGTTAAATGAAGACTTCCCAAAATGTATTATACTGTTAAACCAAGACTGAAAAGATTCATTATAATATTAAATGAAGGCTTCCAAAATTGATTATACCATTAAATTAAGAGTTTCCAAGATTAATTATACTGTTAAATGGAGACTTCCCAAGATTCATTATACTGTTAAATGAAGACTTTTATAGATTCATTATACTATTTCATGAAGACATTTCAAGGTTCATTACACTGTTAAATGAAGATTTTTCAAGATTCATTATGTTAAAGACATCCCAATATTGATTATACTGTTAAAAGTTGACTTTTAAAGAGTTATTATACTGTTAAATGAAGAGTTACCAAGATTGCTTATACTATTAAATGAAAAGTTTCCATGATTCACTATACTGTTAAATGTAGACTTCCCAATATTCATTATGCTGTTAAACGAAGAATTCCTAAGTTTCATTGTACTGTTAAATGAAGACTTTCCAAGACTCCTTATACTACTAAATTCAGAGTTTCCAAAATTCATTATACTGCTAAATGAAGAGTTTCCAAGATTCATTATACTTTTAAATGAAGAGTTTCTAAGATTCATTATACTGCTAAATGAAGACTTCCTAAGATTCATTATACTGTTAAACGTAGAGTTTCTAAGATCCATTATACTTTTAAATGAAGAGTTTCTAAGATTCATTATACTGCTAATTTAAAACTTCCTAAGATTCATTATACTGTTAAACAGTTTCCATGATTCAATATACTGCTAAATGAAGAGTTTCAAAGATTCATTATACAGTTTAATGTAGAGTTTGCAAGATTCATTGTACAGTTAAATGAAGACTTCCCAAAATATATTATACTGTTAAACCAACATTGTAAAGATCCATTATACTGTTAAATGAAAACTTTCCAAGATTCATTATACTGTTAAATGAAGACTTCTGAAAAGTCATTATGCTGTTAAAGACTTTCTAAGATCCATTATACTATTAAATGGAGACTTTCCAACATTCATTATACTGTTAAATAAAGACTTCCCAAGATTAAATTGTTAAAGAAGGATTACCAAGATTCATTATACTGCTAAATGAAGAGTTTCCAAAATTCACTATAATGTTAAATGAAGACTTGTCAAGATTAATTATGCTGTTAAATGAAGACTTTTAAAGATCCATTATACTTTTTAATGTAGAGTTTACAAGATTCATTATATTGTTAAATAGACTTCCCAAGATGCATTATACTGTTAAAAGAAAACTTCCCAGAATTCATTATACTCTTAAATGAAGACTTTCCAAGATTCATTATACTGTTAAACAAAGAGTTTCTATAATTCATTATACTGCTAAATGAAGAGTTTCAAAGATTCATTATACTGTTAAATGAAAAGTTTCCAAGATTCATTGTACTATTAAATGAATACTTTCCAACATTCATTATACTGTTAAAAGAAGAGTTTCCAAGAATCATTATACTGTTAAAAGAACAGCTTCCAAGAATCATTATTCTGGTAAATGAATACTTCCTAAGATTCAATATGCTACTAAATGAAGAATTTCCAAGATTCATTGTACTGTTAACTAAAGACTTCCCAAGATTCCTTATGCTATTAAATTAAGAGTTTCCAAGATTCGTTATACTGTTAAATCAAGATTTTCTAAGATTCATTATAGTGTTAAATAAAGACTTCCAAAGATTCATTATACTGTTAAATGAAGAATTCCCAAGATTAATTATACTGTTCAGTGAAGAGTTTCCAAGATTCATTATACTGTTAAATGAAGAGTTTCTAAGATCCATTAATCTGTTAAATGAAGACTTCCCAAAATTGATTATACTGTTAAAAAAGACTTTTAAAGATTCATTATGCTGTTAAATGAATACTTCATAAAATTAATTATACTGTTAAATGAAGAGTTTCCAAGATTCATTATAATGCTAAGAGTATCCAAGATTCTTTATACTGTTAAATAATGACTTCCCAAGATCCATTATATTGTCAATGAGCAGTTTATAGATTAATTATACAGTTAAATGAAGAGTTTCCAAGATTCATTGTACTGTTAAATAAAGACTACACAAGATTCATTATATTGTTAAATGATGACTTTCCAACATTCATTATACTGTTAAGTGAAGACTTTCCAAGATTCATTACAATGTTAAATGAAGACTTTTCATGATTCATTATACTTTTAAACAAAGAGATTCCAAGATTCAGTGTACTGTTAAATGAAGACTTCACAAGATTCATTATACTGTTAAGTGAAGATTTCCCAAGATTTATTATACTGTTAAATGAAGACTTTCCAAGATTCATTAGGCTGTTAAATGAAGACTTCCCAAGATGCATTATACTGCTAAACAAGAGTTTCCAAGATTCCTTTTAATGTTAAATGAAGGCTTTCCAAGATTCATTATACTGTTAAATTAATACTTTAAAGATTGAATATACTGTTAAATGAAGAGTTTCAAAGATTAAATATACTGTTAAAAGATTTGTTATACTGTTAAATGAGGAGTCTCCATGATTCTTTATATTCTTAAATGAGACTTCCTAATATTCATTAAACTGTTAAATTAAGACTTTCTAAGATTCATTAAACTGATTAACTAAGAGTTTCAAAGATTTATTATACTGCTAAATGAAGACTTCCTAAGATTCATTATACTGTTAAATGAAGAGTTTCTAAGATTCATTATACTTTTAAATGAAGAGTTTCCAAGATTCATTATTCTGCTAAATGAAGACTTCATAAGATTTATTATACTGTTAAACAAACAGTTTCTATGATTCATTATACTGCTAAATGAAGAGTTTCCAATGATCATTATCATGTTAAATGAAGACTTCCTAAAATTCATTATACTGTTAAATGAAGAGTTTCCAAGAATCATTATAATGTTAAATGAAGACTTCCTAAAATTCATTATACTGTTAAATGAAGAGTTTCCAAGAATCATTATAATGTTAAATGAAGACTTCCTAAAATTCATTATACTGTTAAATGAAGAGTTTCACAAATCCATTTTACTGTTAAATGAAGAGTTTCCAAGATTAATTACACTGTTAAATAAAGACTTCCAAAGATTAATTATACTGTTAAATGAGGACTTCTCAAGATGCATTATACTGTTAAATGAAGAGTTCCAAGATTCATTGCACTGTTAAATGAAGAGTTTCCAAGATTCATTATACTGTTAAACAAAGACTTCCTAAGATTCATTATACTGTTAAATGAAGACTTTCAAAGATTAATGATACTGTTAAATAAAGACTTTCCAAGATTCATTAAACCTTTAAATGAATAGTTTCCAAGATTTATTTTACTGTTAAATGAAAACCTCCAAAAATTCATTATACTGTTAAATGAAGTCATCCCAAGATTCATTATACTGTTAAATGAAGAGTTTCTAAGATTCATTATACTTTTAAATGAAGAGTTTCAAAGATTCATTGTACTATTAAATGAAGACGTCCTAAAATTCATTATACTGTTAAATGAAGAGTTTCCAAGAATCATTATAATGTTAAATGAAGACTTCCTAAAATTCATTATACTGTTAAATGAAGAGTTTCCAGAATTCCTTTACTGTTAAATGAAGACTTCCCAAATGTATTATACTGTTAAACCAAGACTTTTAAAGATTCATTATACTGTTAAACTAAAAGTTTCCAAGATTCATTATACTGTTAAATGAAGACAACCAAAGATTCATTATATTATTAACAGAAGACTTTCCAAGATTCATTATTCTGTTAAATGAAGACTTCCAAATATTAATTTTACTGTTAAATGAAGACTTTCCAAGACAAATTATACTGTTAAATGAAGTTTCCAAAATTCATTATATTGTTAAAAGGACACTTCCTAAGATTCATTAAACTTTTAAATGAATAGTTTCCAAGATTCATTTTACTGTTAAATGAAGACCTCCCAAGGTTCTCTATTACTGTTAAATAAAGACTTCCCATAATTCATTATACTGTTAAATGAAGTCTTTCCAAGATTTGTTATACTGTTAAATGAAGAGTTTAGAAGATTCACTATACTGCTAAATGTAGATATCCCAATATTCATTATTCTGTTAAATGAAGATTTTTAAAGATTTATTATACTGTTAAATGAAAGGTTTCCAAGATTCATTAAACTGTTAAATGAAGACATTCCAAGATTCATTAAACTGTTAAATTAAGACTTCCCAAGATTCATTATACTGTTAAATAAAGACTGTCCAAGATTAATTATATTGTTGAAGGAATACTTTCCAAGATTCTTTATACTGTTAAATGAAGAGTTTCCAAGATTGACTATAATGTTAAATGAAGACTTGCCAAGATTCATTATACTGTTAAATGAAGACTTTTAAAGATTCATTATACTGTTAGTAGAAGACATTCCAAGATTCATTATACTTTTAAATGAAGAGTTTACAAGATTCATTATATTAAGTAAAGACTTGACAAGATGCATTATACTGTTAACAGAAAACTTCCCAGAATTAATTATACTGTTAAATAAAAACTTTCCAAGATTCATTATACTGTTAAATGAAGAGTTTCTATAGTTCATTCTACTGCTAAAGGAAGATTTTCAAAGATTCATTATAGTGTAAAATGAATAGTTTCCAAGTTTCATTTTACTACTAAATGAAGACATTCTTGGATTCATTATACTGTTAAAAGAAGAGTCTCCAAAAATCATTATACTGTTAAAAGAAGAGTTTCCAATAATAATTATATTTTTAAATGGAGACATCCTAAGATTCATTATACTATTAAATCAAGAATTTCCAAAATTCATTGTACTGTTAAATGAAGTATTTCCAAGATTCATTATACTGTTAAATGAAGACGTCCCAATATTCATTAAACTGTTAAATGAAGACTTTTGCAGATTCATTATACTGTTAATAGAAAAGTTTTCCAGGTTTATTATACTGTTAAATAAAGACTTCCCAAGATTAAGAATACTGCTAAGTGAAGGCAATATAGGATTAATTGTACTGTTAAATGAAGACTTTCCAAGATTCATTATAATGTTAAATGAAGACTTCCCATGATTAATTATACTGTTAAATTAAGAGTTTCCAAGATTCATTATACTGTTAATTGGAGACTTCCCAAGATTGATTATACTGCTAAAAGTTGACTTTTAAAGAGTTATTATACTGTTAAATTTAGACTTCCCAATATTCATTATACTTTTAAACAATGACTTCCTAAGATTCGTTACACTGTTAAATGAAGACTTTCCAAGATTCCTTATACTACTAAATGCAGAGTTTCCAAAATTCATTATACTGCTAAATGAAGAGTTTCCAAGATTCATTATACTTTTAAATGAAGAGTTTCTAAGATTCATTATACTTTTAAATGAAGAATTTCTAAGATTCATTATACTGCTAAATTAAAACTTCCTAAGATTTGTTATACTGTTAAACAGTCTCTATGATTCAATATACTGCTAAATGAAGAGTTTCAAAGATTCATTATACAGTTCAATGAAGAGTTTCCAAGACTCATTGTACTGTTAAATGAAGACTTCCCAAAATGCATTATACTGTTAAACCAAGACTGTAAAGATTCATTATACTGTTAAATGAAAAGTTTCCAAGTTTCTTGATACTGTTAAATGAAGACTTCCCAAAATGTATTATACTGTTAAATCAAGACTGAAAAGATTCATTATATTATTAAATGAATACTTTCCAAGATTATAATTCTGTTAAATGAAGACTTCCAAATATTCGTTTTACTGTTAAACAAAGACTTTCCAAGACAAATTATACTGTTAAATGAAGCTTCCAAAATTCATTATACTGTTAAGTGGAGACTTCCCAAGATTCATTAAACTTTTAAATGAATAGTTTGCAAGATTCATTTTACTGTTAAATAAAGACCTCCCAAGGTTCATTATTACTGTTAAATAAAGACTTCCCATAATTCATTATGCTGTTAAATGAAGTTTTTCCAAGATTTGTTATACTGTTAAATGAAGAGTTTAGAAGATTCACTATACTGCTAAATGTAGATGTCCCAATATTCATTATTCTGTTAAATGAAGATTTTTAAAGATTCATTATACTGTTAAATGAAAAGTTTCCAAGATTCATGAAACTGTTAAATGAAGACTTCAAAAGATTCATTATACTGTTAAATAAAGACTGTCCAAGATTAATTATATTGTTAAAGGAATACTTTCCAAGATTCTTTATACTTTTAAATGAAGAGTTTACAAGATTCATTATTTTAAGTAAAGACTTGCCAAGATGCATTTTACTGTTAACAGAAAACTTCCCAGAATTCATTATACTGTTAAATAAAGACTTTCCAAGATTCATTATACTGTTAAATGAAGAGTTTCTGTAGTTCATTATACTGCTAAAGGAAGAGTTTCAAAGATTCATTATAGTGTAAAATGAATAGTTTCCAAGTTTCATTTTACTACTAAATGAAGACATTCCAGGATTCATTATACTATTAAAAGAAGAGTCTCCAAAAATCATTATACTGTTAAAAGAAGAATTTCCAAGAATAATTATATTTTTAAACGGAGACTTCCAAAGATTCATTATACTATTAAATCAACAGTTTCCAAAATTCATTGTACTGTTAAATGAAGTATTTCCAAGATTCATTATACTGTTAAATGAAGACTTCCTAATATTCATTATACTGTTAAATGAAGACTTTTGAAGATTCATTATACTGTTAATAGAAAAGGTTTCCAGATTCATTATACTGTTAAATAAATACTTCCCAAGATTAAGAATACTGCTAAGCGAAGACTATACAGGATTAATTGTACTGTTAAATGAAGACTTTCCAAGATTCATTATACTTTTAAATGAAGAATTTCCAAGATTCATTTTACTGTTAAATGATGACATCCCAAGATTCATTATACTGTTAAATAAAGACTTCCCATGATTCATTACACTGTTAAATGAAGTCTTTCTAAGATTTGTTATACTGTTAACCGAAGGGTTTCGAAGATTCACTATACTGTTAAATGTAGATTTCCCAATATTCATTATACTTTTAAATGAAGATTTTTAAAAATTCATTATACTGTTAAATGAAGAGTTTCCAAGATTCATTATACTTTTAAATGAAGAGTTTTTAAGATTCATTATACTGCTAAATGAAAACTTCAAGAGATTCATTATACTGTTAAAAAGCTTCCATGATTCACTATACTGCTAAATGATTCATTATGCAGTTCAAAGAAGAGTTTCCAAGATTCATTGTACTGTTAAATGAAGACTTCCCAAAATGTATTATACTGTTGAAGACTTTCCAAGATTCATTATACTGTTAAATGAAGACTTTACAAGATTCATTATACAGTTAAATAAACACTGCCCAAGATTAATTATATTGTTAAAGGAAGTATTTCCAAGATTCGTTATACTGTTAAATGAAGAGGTTTGAAGATTCACTATACTGTTAAATGTAGATTTCCAAATATTCGTTATACTGTTTAAGGAAGATTTTTAAAGATTCATTATAGTGTTAAATGAAGAGTTTCCAAGATTCATTATACTATTAAATGAAGAGTTTCCAAGTTTCATTATACTGTTAAATGAAGACTTCCCAAAATGTATATTATACTGTTAAACCAAGACTGAAAAGATTCATTATACTATTAAATGAAGACTTCCCATGATTAATTATACTGTTAAATGGAGACTTCCCAAGATTCATTATACTGTTAAAATGAAGACTTTTATAGATTCATTATACTGTTAAATGAAGACATTTCAAGGTTCATTACACTGTTAAATTAAGATTTTCCAAGATTCATTATAATGCTAAAGACTTCCCAATATTGATTATACCATTAAAAGTTGACTTTTAAAGAGTTGTTATACTGTTAAATGAAGAGTTTCCAAGATTCCTTATAGTATTAAATGAAGAGTTTCCACAATGCACTATACTGTTAAATGTAGACTTCCCAACATTCATTATACTGTTAAACAAAGAATTCCTAAGTTTCATTGTACTGTTAAATGAAGACTTTCCAAGACTCCTTATACTACTAAATTCAGGGTTTCCAAAATACATTATACTGCTAAATGAAGAGTTTCCAATATTCATTATACTTTTAAATGAAGAGTTTCTATGATTCATTATACTGCTAAATGAAGACTTCCTGAGGTTCATTATACTGTTAAACGTAGAGTTTCTAAGATTCATTATACTTTTAAATGAAGAGTTTCTAAGATTCATTATACTGCTAAATTAAAACTTCCTAAGATTCATTATACTGTTAAACAGTTTCAATGATTCAATATACTGCTAAATGAAGAGTTTACAAGATTCTCTATAATGTTAAATGAAGACTTGCCAAGATTAATTATACTGTTAAATGAAGACTTTTAAAGATTCATTATACTTTTTAATGTAGAGTTTACAAGATTCGTTATATTGTTAAATAAAGACTTCCTAAGATGCATTATACTTTAAAAGAAAACTTCCCAGAATTCATTATACTCTTAAATGAAGACTTCCCAAGATTCATTATACTGTTAAACGAAGAGTTTCTATAATTCATTATACTGCTAAATGAAGAATTTCAAAGATTCATTATACTGTTAAATGAAAAGTTTCAAAGATTCATTGTACTATTAAATGAATACTTTCCAACATTCATTATACTATTAAAAGAAGAGTTTCTAAGAATCATTATACTGTTAAAAGAACAGTTTCCAAGAATAATTATACTGGTAAACAAATACTTCCCTAAGATTCATTATACTATTAAATGAAGAATTTCCAAGATTCGTTGTACTGTTAACCAAAGACTTCCCAAGATTCCTTATGCTATTAAATTAAGAGTTTCCAAGATTAATTATACTGTTAAATCAAGATTTTCTAAGATTCATTATAGTGTTAAATCAAGACTTCCAAAGATTCATTTTACTGTTAAATGAAGAGTTTCCAGAATTCCTTGAACTGTTAAACAAAGACTTCACAAGATTTATTATAATGTTAAAATAAGTTTCCAAAGCTCGCTATACTGTTAAATAAAGAGTTTCCAAGATTCATTTACTGTTAAATAAAGACTTCCAAAGATGTATTATACTGTTAAATGAGGACTTCCCAAGATTTATTATACTGTTAAATGAAGAGTTGCTAAGACTCATTAATATGTTAAATGAAGACTTTCCAAAATGCATTATACTGTTAAACAAAGACTTCCCAAGATTCAGAATACTGGTAAACAAAGACTTTACAGGATTAATTATACTGTTAAAGGAAGACTTTCCAATATTTATTAAACTTTTAAATGAATAGTTTCCGAGATGAATTTTACTGTTAAATGAAGATCTCCCATAATTCATTATACTGGTAAATGAAGTCTTTCCAAGATTTGTTACACTGTTAAACGAAGAGTTTCGAAGGTTCACTATACTGCTAAATGTAGATGTCCCAATATTCATTATTCTGTTAAATGAAGATTTTTAAAGATTCATTATCCTGTTAAATGAAGAGTTTCCAAGATTCATTAAACTGTTAAATGAAGACTTTCCAAGATTCATTAAACTGTTAAATGAAGACTTTCCAAGATTCATTATACTGTTAAATAAAGACTGTCCAAGATTAATTATATTGTTAAAGGAATACTTTCCAAGATTCTTTATACTGTTAAATGAAGATTTTCCAAGATTGACTATAATGTTAAATGAAGACTTGTCAAGATTCATTATACTGTTAAATGAAGACTTTTAAAGATTCGTTATACTGTTAATAGAAGATGTTCCAAGATTCACTATACTTTTAAATAAAGAGTTTACAAGATTCATTATATTAAGTAGGACTTGCCAAGATGCATTATACTGTTAACAGAAAACTTCCCAGAATTCATTATACATATACCAAGACTTTTGAAGATTCATTATACTGTTAATAGAAAAGTTTTCCAGATTCATTATACTGATAAATAAAGACTTCCCAAGATTAAGAATACTGCTAAGCAAATGCTATACAGGATTGATTGTACTGTTAAATTAAGACTTTCCATGATTTATTATACTGTTAAATGAAGGGTTTCTATAGTTCATTATACTCCTAAAGGAAGAGTTTCAAAGATTCATTATAGTGTAAAATGAATAGTTTCCAAGTTTCATTTTACTACTAAATGAAGACATTCTAGTATTCAGTATACTGTTAAAAGAAGAGTCTCCAAAAATCATTATACTGTTAAAAGAAGAGTTTCCAAGAATAATTATATTTTTAAATGGAGACTTCCTAAGATTCATTATACTATTAAATCAAGAGTTTCCAAAATTCATTGTACTGTTAAATTAAGTATTTCCAAAACTTTTGAAGATTCATTATACTGTTAATAGAAAAGTTTTTCAGATTCATTATACTGATAAAAAAAGACTTCCCAAGATTAAGAATACTGCTAAGCAAATGCTATACAGGATTGATTGTACTGTTAAATGAAGACTTTCCAAGAATCATTATACTTTTAAAGGAAGAGTTTCCAAGATTCATTTTACTGTTAAATGACGACATCCCAAGATTCATTATACTGTTAAATAAAGACTTCCCCTGATTCATTACACTGTTAAAGAAAGTTTTTCGAAGATTTGTTATACTGTTAAACAAAGGGATTCGAAGACTCACTATACTGTTAAATGTAGATTTCCCAATATTCATTATACCTTTAAATGAAGATTTTTAAAAATTCATTATACTGTTAAATGAAGAGTTTCCAAGATTCATTATACTGTTAAATGAAGAGTTTCCAATATTCATTACACTGTTAAATGAAGACTTCCCAAAATGTATTATACTGTTAAACCAAGACTGAAAAGATTCTTTACATTATTAAATAAAAACTTTCCAAGATTCATTATACTGTTAAATGAAGACTTCCAAATCTTCATTTTACTGTTAAACTAAGACTTTCCAAGATAAATTATTCTGTTAAATGAAGGGTCCAAGATTCATTATACTGTTAAATGGAGACTTCCCAAGATTCATTATACTGTTAGATTAAGAATTGTTAAGATTCATTATATTATTAAATGAAGACTTTCCAAGATTCATTACACTGTTAAATGAAGAGTTTCCAAGATTCATTATAATGCTAAATAAAGACTTCCCAATATTCATTATACTGTTAAAAGAAGACTTTTAAAGAGTTATTATACTGTTAAATGAAGAGTTTCCAAGATTCCTTATACTATTAAATGAAGAGTTTCCAAGATTCACTATACTGTTTAATGTAGACTTCCCAATATTTATTATACTGTTAAACTCAGACTTCCTAAAATTCATAATACTGCTAAATGAAGACTTTCCAAGATTCCTTATACTATTAAATGCAGTTTCCAAGATTCATTATACTGTTAAATGAAGAGTTTCCAAGATTTATTACACTGTTAAATGAAGACTTCCCAAAATGTATTATACTGTTAAACCAAGACTGAAAAGATTGATTATATTATTAAATGAAAACTTTCCAAGATTCATTATACTGTTAAATGAAGACATCTAAATATTCATTTTACTGTTAAATGAAGACTTTCCAAGATACATTACACTGTTAAATGAAGTTTCCAAGATTCATTATATTGTTAAATGGAGACTTCAAAGGATTCATTATACTGTTAGATTAAGAATTGTAAAGATTCATTATACTATTAAATAAAGACTTTCCAAGATTCATTACAGTGTTAAACGACGAGTTTCTAAGATTCATTATAATGCTAAATAAAGACTTCCCAATACTCATTATACTGTTAAAAGAATACTTTCAAGAATTATTATGCTGTTAAATGAAGAGTTTCCAAGATTCCTTATACTATTAAATGAAGAGATTCCAAGATTCACTATACTGTTTAATGTAGACTTCCCAATATTCATTATACTGTTAAACAAAGATTTCCTAAAATTAATAATACTGCTAAATGAAGACTTTCCAAGATTCCTTATACTATTAAATGCAGTTCCGAGATTAATTATACTGCTAAATGAAGAGTTTCCAAGATTCATTATACTTTTAAATGAAGAGTTTCTAAGATTTATTATACTGTTAAATGAAGACTTCCTAAGATTCATTATACTGCTAAATGAAGAGTTTCTAAGATTCATTATACTGTTAAATGAAAAGTTTCCAAGATTCATTGTACTATTAAATGAACACTTTCCAACATTCATTATACTATTAAAAGAAGAGTTTCTAAGAATCATTATACTGTTAAAAGAACAGATTCCAAGAATCATTATACTGCTAAACAAATACTTCCTAGTATTCATTATACTATTAAATGAAGAATTTTCAAGATCCATTGTACTGTTAACCAAAGACATCCCAAGATTCATTATGCTATTAAATTAAGAGTTTCCAACATTCGTTATACGGTTAAATCAAGATTTTCTAAGATTCATTATAGTGTTAAATAAAGACTTATAAAGATTCATTATACTGTTAAACGAAGAATTCTCAAGATTAATTAAACTGTTCAGTGAAGAGTTTCAAAAATTCATTATACTGTTAAATGAAGAGTTTCTAAGATCCATTAATCGGTTAAATGAATTGATTATACTGTTAAAAAAGACTTTTAAAGATTCATTATACTTTTAAGTGAATACTTTCCAAGATTCATTATATTGTTAAATGATGTATTTCCATAATTCATTATACTGTTAAATGAGGATGTCCTAAGATTCATTATACTGTTAAATGAAGACTTTTGAAGTTTCACGATACTATTAATTGAAGAGTTTCCCGTTTTCATTATACTGTTAAATAAAGACTTACTAACAGTCAGTATACTGCTAAATGAAGACTTTACAGGATTAATTATACTGTTAAATGAAGACTTTCCAAGATTCATTATACTGTTAAATGAAGACTGTCCAAGATTCATTATACTGTTAAATGAAGACTGTCCAAGATTCACTATACTGTTAATTTAAGAGTTTCCAAGATTCATTATGCTGTAAATTGCAGACTTCAAAAGATTGATTTTACTGTTAAAAATGACTTTTAAAGAGTTATTATACTGTTAAATTTAGGCTTCCCAATATTCATTATACTGTTAAACAAGGACTTCCTAAGATTCATTACACGGTTAAATGAAGACTTTCCAAGATTTCTTATACTATTAAATGCAGAATTTCCAAAATTCATTATACTGCTAAATCAAGAGTTTCCAAGATTCATTATACTTTTAAATGAAGATTCATTATACGTTTAAATGAAGAATTTCTAAGATTTATTATACTGCTAAATTAAAACTTCCTAAGATTCATTATACTGTTAAACAGTTTCTATGATTCAATATGCTGCTAAATAAAGAGTTTCAAAGATTCATTATACAGTTCAATGAAAAGTTTCCAAGACTCATTGTACTGTTAAATGATGACTTCCCAAAATGTATTATACTGTTAAACCAAGACTGTAAAGATTCATTATACTGTTAAATGAAGAGTTTCCAAGTTTCTTGATACTGTTAAATGAAGACTTCCCAAAATGTATTATACTGTTAAATCAAGACTGAAAAGATTCATTATATTATTAAATGAATACTTTCCAAGATTATAATTCTGTTAAATGAAGACTTCCAAATATTAATTTTACTGTTAAACAAAGACTTTCCAATACAAATTATACTGTTAAATGAAGTTTCCAAAATTCATTATACTGTTAAGTGGAGACTTCCCAAGATTCATTAAACTTTTAAATGAATAGTTTGCAAGATTCGTTTTACTGTTAAATAAAGAACTCCCAAGGTTCATTATTACTGTTAAATAAAGACTTCCCATAATTCATTATACTGTTAAATGAAGTTTTTCCAAAATGTATTATACTGTTAAATGAAGAGTTTAGAAGGTTCACTATACTGCTAAATGTAGATGTCCCAATATTCATTATTCTGTTAAATGAAGATTTTTAAAGATTCATTATACTGTTAAATGAAAGGTTTCCAAGATTCATGAAACTGTTAAATGAAGACTTCAAAAGATTCATTATACTGTTAAATAAAGACTGTCCAAGATTCATTATACTGTTAAATAAAGACTGTCCAAGATTAATTATATTGTTAAAGGAATACTTTCCAAGATTCTTTATACTTTTAAATGAAGAGTTACAAGATTCATTATTTTAAGTAAAGACTTGCCAAGATACATTTTACTGTTAACAGAAAACTTCCCAGAATTCATTATACTGTTAAATAAAGACTTTCCAAGATTCATTATACTGTTAAATGAAGAGTTTCTATAGTTCATTATACTGCTAAAGGAAGAGTTTCAAAGATTCATTATAGTGTAAAATGAATAGTTTCCAAGTTTCATTTTACTACTAAATGAAGAAATTCCAGGATTCATTATACTATTAAAAGAAGAGTCTCCAAAAATCATTATACTGTTAAAAGAAGAATTTCCATGAATAATTATATTTTTAAATGGAGACTTCCAAAGATTCATTATACTATTAAATCAAGAGTTTCCAAAATTCATTGTACTGTTAAATGAAGTATTTCCAAGATTCATTATACTGTTAAATGAAGACTTCCTAATATTCATTATACTGTTAAATGAAGACTTTTGAAGATTCATTATACTGTTAATAGAAAAGGTTTAGATATTCATTATACTGTTAAATAAATACTTCCCAAGATTAAGAATACTGCTAAGTGAAGACTATACAGGATTAATTGTACTGTTAAATGAAGACTTTCCAAGATTCATTATACTTTTAAATGAAGAATTTCCAAGATTCATTTTACTGTTAAATGATGACATCCCAAGATTCATTATACTGTTAAATAAAGACTTCCCATGATTCATTACACTGTTAAATGAAGTCTTTCTAAGATTTGTTATACTGTTAACTGAAGGGTTTTGAAGATTCACCATACTGTTAAATGTAGAATCTGAAGTAGGCAGACTTCATTCGTCTGCAACCTGTGGGTATCGGATCCGATCTCGGATCCGAGCCGGATCCGATCTCGGATCCGAGCCGGCAATTCAAAAGCTTAGGCTCCGAGCTCCTAGCTCCTCCCTCTTACCCATAACCCCTTGCCAAGCCCTGACTGACCTCAGATTGAGTTTGCCTCAAATACTGACTACAGTATACTAAAAACAGCATAAATACTCGCTCTATAAAGGTCAGGGGGATGGAGGGGGGGATGGTTGCATCCGAATGAAGTCACCTACTCAGATGGAACGTTATGGTGAGTACATAACTTCTAAATCTGAAGTAGGCAGACTTCATTCGTCTGCAACCTGTGGGACAGAGTCCCTAGCTACCTGAATCTTGCCATCATGGAAGGATGTTCCGGAGCACCGCTGAGCCAAAGGATGCTCTTCCTCTAGAAACAACATCCACCTTGTAATGAGAAATAAAAGTATGAGGCGAGGCCCAAGTAGCTGCCACAGATATCATCCAACTAAACACGGGACTTAAAGGCTGACGTAGAAACTGCCCTAGTAGAATGAGCCGTAACCCTCTTAGGGGCAGGTCTGCCTGAAGTGTCATATGCCTGCAATATGCAATTAGCAATCCATTTAGATAGAGTGACTTTAGACACTGCTTTACCCAGAGCAAATTTAGCAAAGGAGACAAACAGCTGATCTGATTTCCTGTGGCCAGCTGTCCTGTTAATATAAAAACGTAATTGTCTATGAACATCCAATGAATGCAATTTGTATTCCCTTTGTTTGAATACTTGGGAAAAAGACAGGCAAATTGATTGACTGGTTAATATTGGATTCAGAAGAGACCTTCGAAGAAAAGATGGATTGGTCCTGAGGCACACCCTATCAGGAAAGAAAGAAAGGTAAGGCGGTTTGACACAAAGAGCCTGAAGCTCAGACACCCTTCTGGCTGAAGTGATAGCTACCAGAAAGGCAGTTTTCCAGGAAAGGAATTTTAAATCAGCAGAAGCTGCAGGCTCGAAGGGAGGAGCAGTAAGGGCCTGCAGGACTAAAGACAAGTCCTACAAGGCGGTACAACCTCCTTGACTGGAGGCCTTAATAAAAAAACTCCTTTGAGAAAGGTTTTGCATAATTTCGCTGTCATAAGGGGAGCTGTGTCCTGTCCAATGTGATAATGCGAGATAATTGTACCCTAATTGTGGAAGAACTGGCCCCTTGATGAAAGAGGTCTGTTAGAAAATCTAGCACCGCAGAGATAGGTGCCGAAAAAGGATCCACAGTTCTCTGTCCTGCCCATATAGAGAACCTCTTCCATTTACTCCGATAAACCTGTCTGGTGGAAGGTTTATGAGCAGCCACCAAAATGGCTTTGACCGGTGAAGAGATACCGGAGTCCTAATTAAGGTTGGAACTGGAGCAGCCAAGCTGTCAACTTCAGGGTTCGCAGATTGGGAACTGGCATTCCCAGAGGGTGAGAGATGAGATCCGAAATTGGATCCAGAATCCATGGTGGATTGATTTTGTGAGACCATGGAACCAAGGTTGTCGAGGCCAGAATGGGGCAATGAGAATCATTCTGCTCCCCAAACTGTTGGCTTTCTGCAGAAACCTCTGCATCAGAGGAAGTGGAGGGTAGGCATAAAGAAGACCGAGGCCAAGCATGCACCAGAGCATCCTCGGGAACTCCTGGTGGGGAAGTAGAGAAGAAATTGTCGCATTTGGCATTTGAGGGAGAAGCAAAAGATCGCAACAGGGTTGCCCCAAACGGCAAAAATCTTCTTCGCTACTTGAAGGTTGAGGGACCACTCGTGTGGAGAAAGGATGGTGCGACTGAGTTTGTCCGCAAGGATGTTGGACTTTCCCGGAATGTGCGTTGCTATCAGAAAGCGTTTGGTGGAAATTGCCCATTCCCAGACTCTCATGGCCTCTCGACAAAGGGGATAAGACCTGGTTCCTCCCTGCTTGTTGATATACCAGACTACGGACATGTTGTCTGTCTGAATCGCAATAGTCCCTGTAGGAAGAACGTGGTGAAGTGCTTGCAATGCTAGGAGCACTGCCCTCATTTCCAGGACATTTATATGCAATGACGTCTCTGTGGGATTCCACGTGCCTTGGACAATCTTTCCCGCAGAATGCCCCCCCCACCCGAGGCAAGAAGCGTCCGTGGTCACTGTGGCTCGGGAAATGCAGCAAAGGGTCTTCCCGCTAGGGGCCCGGAGAAAGAAGCCACCACAGAAGGGAGTCCCTGCATGCTCTGCTGACCGCAATCGGCGTTTAGAGACGAACACAGAGGAGACCACTGAACTTGAAGGGTCCATTGAAGAACCATGCGTGCAAGGGCATGAATTAGGCGAAGGATAGCTGCCGCCATAGAACCTAGGGCCCTCAGGACCGAAGCTGCAGTTGGTGAAGGTTGAAGGATTGCTGTCACATGACACCTCAGGCTGACGATACGGTCTGGGGTGAGGAAGGCTCGCATTGATCTGGTGTCTAGTCTTCCTCCTATGAAATCTATAATTTGAGTTGGATTCAGAAAAGATTTCTCCCAGTTGATCGTGATGCCCAGCCTTGGTGCTAGTTGAAGGAAGTAATCCCTGGCTGAGCACAGAAGATGCCTTGATGATGCCGTCAGGAGCCAGTCGTCCAGGTACGGAAAGACCTGTAATCCCTGGAGCCTCAGGTGGGCAGCTACCACCGCTAACACCTTGGTAAACACCCTGGGGGCTGATGTGAGACCAAAGGGGAAGACCCTGAACTGATAATGACTGGCTCCCAGCCGGAAGAAACCTCCTGGATCGTCTGTCCATCCGTATGTGGTAGTACGCATCCTTGAGGTCTATGGAACACATCCAGTCGTTCTCCCTCAAAAGGGGGAGTATAGATTGCAGGGTGACCATCCGGAACTTTTGTTTGGTTACTGACAGGTTCAACAGGGAAAGGTCTAAAATTGGTCTTAAGTCCCCCGTCTTCTTTGGCACCAAAAAAAGAACCTGGAGTAAAACCCTAATCCGGCTTGATCTGGGGGCCGCTGGATGGCTCTTTTTCTAGCAGCTGCTCGATTTCGAGCTGCCGCCTCCCTTGGTCGGTGGAACAGCTGGGAGGGTGCGAGATTTGGGAATCGTGATTAGGGTATTGAATATCCTCTGGATATGAGTCAAGCACCCAACTGTCTGTTGTAATGGACTCCCAAGAAGTCAGGTTCATCGAAAACTGCCTCCAGAGACGGACAGCCGGGCAACCCTTCAGGGCTGCTGCGTGGGTCTCTCAGAGAAGGGTTCTCTGGACCCAAAGTTGCCAGGAGCCCCTGCCTCTGGCACGACGACCTCCCCGTCCTCCTCTGCCACGGAAGGACTGGTTATCCGGAGCAGGTTGGGACTGCTGCGACTTCCGGAACCACATCTTCTTCTGTCCCTTTTGGTTCTTAGAGAAGGACCTCTGGGGAGCTGAGAAGCGGACTCCGACGGCAGACAGCGTCTTCCCGTCCTTTTCGCTCTGGACTAATGTGTCGCGAACAGTCTTGCCAAACAAGGCAGAACCATCGAAAGGGGCATTAAGGTCGCCTTGAAGGGCTCAGCAAAATCACAATGGCGGAGCCAGGCCTGTCGCCTTATGACAAGGCCTGCTCCGCTAGCTCCCTCAGTAGCATGAGACAGTAGCCGCATAGATGTATTGGATACAGATCTGAGAGTGGCCATTCGGTGGAGTAAACCTGTTTATCCTCACTCGAGATGGACTCGGGAGATGCAGCGTATTCTTTAATCAGATCTCGCTGCATCCTAATGACATGTGCCATGTAGTTCAGCGCTCTCAAAGAGAAGGTCGCTGAACTAAACACTCGCTTCCCAATGCGATCCATCGAGCGGGACTCCTTGCCCGGAGGATGGACGGAGGGACTCTCCTGGGCCAATTCCCTCTTCGTGGCTGCAGCCATCATCATGGCATCAACTGGGGGACCCTTACTCCAGTGGGTGCGGTCTGATGGAGGAGAAAGAATGCGGTCCGGGCGCTTAGGATAGGCTCAATGGTGTCCGGATCCTTCCACGCCCTGATAGATATAAGATCTACCAGGGGTCAGCAGGAGGACACCCAAGAGGTAGAAGGGCCCGCCTCGAATGCCTCCAAGAACACAGACTCGTCCGAAGAAGCCTTGGGGCAGACCACCCCTGATCCTTAACATCTCCATGATGTCTCCAAATGAGACATCATCAGGGGTGACCTAGGGAGCTTCCCCTTCATCCAAGTCCGTGTCTTCAGTGACGGACTCAGGGGAGTCCATGTGCCTCCTCTTGCACTTGCGCTTCCGAGGTACCTCATCGGGGGGGCTGTCCGAGGAGTACTCTTCAGCAGATGGATGTTCCAAGGGAACCCCTTGGGACATCGAGGCGGGCTGTCCCTGGGACCGGCTGGTGGGGGCCTGGCCCAACTGCAAAGGAGTGCGGGATGGAGCCGTGGCAGGGACCGGGGGTCCGGATGTCCTCGACAGTGCCCTTTCCATAACATTGAAAGCCGAGGGGGAGCCAGCTTCTCTAAGCCCGAGCCCACTCGGATCCGGCGTGCGGATGGGAGTCGGAGCGAAACCGCGGATCCGAGAGACCAGTGTGCTCCGACCTGGGCGGGGCGACACCAGCTCCCTCGGATCCGAGGCTCGGCCCTCGGCTCCGAGTCGGTCGTCAAAGCACTCAAGGGATGGGACGGATCCGAGGCGCCGCCAATCGGATCCGACCCACCCCGGATCCAAATCTGCACGGCGCAAAGCTCCGAACCCGTGGTATGGGTCGGAGAAGGAGCTAATCCTCCCGGTTGGGGGTTAGGAGCACTCCCATTTGCATTTGGGCCTGGATGAATTTCCTCATCATCCGTCCATATCAGCTTCGCTCATGAAAAGTCGATCTAGAGGAGGCCACCGCGGACCTAGAGAACCGTCTCGGTGACCTCCTGGAAGGGCTAGCCTCCTCCTCCTCGGGTCCAGGAGAGAACCGAGGGGAGTGGAGCCGAGGAGGAGGAAAGCTAGAAGGCACTGGAAGCCCGCTTAGATGGAGGAGCCGAGCTGGAAGCTTGGCTCCTCTTGTGGTGCTTCTCCTGTGCCTCTCCTTCTGTCTCTCCCTAGTAGAATCCTTCCTCCGGCAATTTTAAGGGAGGTTGAGTCCCAGCCGGAGGGGAGAACTCACAGCAACAAGTTGCTGACTGGAGGGCAGAGGCGAAGCAGTATCTGGGGTAAAAGACCCGCCAGCACTAACTGACCTCCGTTCCCTAAAGCCGAGTTGAACCCTGCACAAATGGTACAACCAGAAGACAGGTGTTCAACCCCAAGGTGTGGCCATCCGCTGGGGACAGGTTATGGCCACACTCGGTACATTTCGAAAAGACAGCCTTAGGGGCTTCAGACATTACACCTAAGGCCTAAACACACACAAACACAAACAAACTACGAAAAACCCGAGAAAAATTAACTAAAGAGGGAGGGAAAGCCTTAAATACACACAACACTAGCTATATTTGTAACAAAAAAAGAGAATTTGAACAATTTTCCTGTCAGAAAACTTCACTTATCTCAAAACCACGCCAGGAGCTCTAGAATTCCGTTGCTTCTTGAAAGCAAAAACGAAATCTGAGGTCAGTCAGGGCTTTAACGGGGTTATGGGTAAGAGGGAGGAGCTAGGAGCTCGGAGCCTAAGCTTTTGAATTGCCGGCTCGGATCCGAGATCGGATCCGATACCCACAGGTTGCATCCGAATGAAGTCACCTACTCAGATGGAACGTTATGGTGAGTACATAACTTCTAATTTCCCAGTATTCATTATACTTTTAAATGAAGAGTTTCCAAGATTCATTATACTTTTAAATGAAGAGTTTTTAAGATTCATTATACTGCTAAATGAAAACTTCAAGAGATTCATTATACTGTTGAAAAGTTTCCATGATTCACTATACTGCTAAATGAAGAGTTTAAAAGATTCGTTATGCAGTTCAAAGAAGAGTTTCCAAGATTCATTGTACTGTTAAATGAAGACTTCCCAAAATTTATTATACTGTTGAAGACTTTACAAGATTCATTATACTGTTAAATGAAGACTTTACAAGATTCATTATACAGTTAAATAAACACTGCCCAAGATTAATTATATTGTTAAAGGAAGTATTTCCAAGATTCGTTATACTGTTAAATGAAGAGGTTTGAAGATTCACTATACTGTTAAATGTAGATTTCCAAATATTCGTTATACTGTTTAAGGAAGATTTTTAAAGATTCATTATAGTGTTAAATGAAGAGTTTCCAAGATTCATTATACTATTAAATGAAGAGTTTCCAAGTTTCATTATACTGTTAAATGAAGACTTCCCAAGATGTATATTATACTGTTAAACCAAGACTGAAAAGATTCATTATACTATTTAATGAAGACTTCCCATGATTAATTATACTGTTAAATGGAGACTTCCCAAGATTCATTATACTGTTAAAATGAAGACTTTTATAGATTCATTATACTGTTAAATGAAGACATTTCAAGGTTCATTACACTGTTAAATTAAGATTTTCCAAGATCCATTATAATGCTAAAGACTTCCCAATATTGATGACACCGTTAAACGTTGACTTTTAAAGAGTTGTTATACTGTTAAATGAAGAATTTCCAAGATTCCTTATAGTATTAAATGAAGAGTTTCCACAATACCCTATACTGTTAAACGTAGACTTCCCAACATTCATTATACTGTTAAACAAAGAATTCCTAAGGTTCATTGTACTGTTAAATGAAGACTTTCCAAGACTCCTTATACTACTAAATTCAGAGTTTCCAAAATACATTATACTGCTAAATGAAGAGTTTCCAATATTCATTATACTTTTAAATGAAGAGTTTCTATGATTCATTATACTGCTAAATGAAGACTTCCTGAGGTTCATTATACTGTTAAACGTAGAGTTTCTAAGATTCATTATACTTTTAAATGAAGAGTTTCTAAGATTCATTACACTGCTAATGAAGACTTCCTCAGATACATTATACTGTTAAACAGTTTCAATGATTCAATATACTGCTAAATGAAGAGTTTCCAAGATTCTCTATAATGTTAAATGAAGACTTGCCAAGATTAATTATACTGTTAAATGAAGACTTTTAAAAATTCATTATACTTTTTAATGTAGAGTTCACAAGATTTATTATATTGTTAAATAAAGACTTCCCAAGATGCATTATACTTTAAAAGAAAACTTCCCAGAATTTATTATACTCTTAAATGAAGACTTTCTAAGATTCATTATACTGTTAAACGAAGAGTTTCTATAATTCATTATACTGCTAAATGAAGAATTTCAAAGATTCATTATACTGTTAAATGAAAAGTTTCAAAGATTCATTGTACTATTAAATGAATACTTTCCAACATTCATTATACTATTAAAAGAAGAGTTTCTAAGAATCATTATACTGTTAAAAGAACAGTTTCCAAGAATAATTATACTGGTAAACAAGTACTTCCCTAAGATTCATTATACTATTAAATGAAGAATTTCCAAGATTCGTTGTACTGTTAACCAAAGACTTCCCAAGATTCCTTATGCTATTAAATTAAGAGTTTCCAAGATTAATTATACTGTTAAATCAAGATTTTCTAAGATTCATTATAGTGTTAAATAAAGACTTCCAAAGATTCATTATACTGTTAAATGAAGAATTCTCAAGATTAATTGAACTGTTCAATGAAGAGTTTCCAAGATTCATTATACTGTTAAATGGAGAGTTTCTAAGATCCATTAATCGGTTAAATAAAGACTTCCCAAAATTGATTATACTGTTAAAAAGACTTTAAAGATTCATTATACTTTTAAGTGAATACTTTCCAAGATTCATTATATTGTTAAATGATGTCTTTCCATAATTCATTATACTGTTAAATGAGGATGTCCTAAGATTCATTATACTGTTAAATGAAGACTTAGTAACAGTCAGTACACTGCTAAATGAAGACTTCACAGGATTAATTATACTGTTAAATGAAGTCTTTCCAAGATTCATTATACTGTTAAATGAAGACTTCCCAAGATTCATTATACTGTTAAATGAAGACTTCCCAAGATTAATTATACTGTTAAATTAAGAGTTTCCAAGATTCATTATGCTGTTAATTACAGACTTCCCAAGATTGATTATACTGTTAAAAGTTTTACTTTTAAAGAGTTATTATACTGTTAAATTTAGGCTTCCCAATATTCATTATACTGTGGACCAAGGACTTCCTAAGATTCATTACACAGTTAAATGAAGACTTTCCAAGATTTCTTATACTACTAAATGCAGAGTTTCCAAAATTAATTATACTGCTAAATCAAGAGTTTCCAAGATTCATTACACTTTTAAATGAAGAGTTTCTAAGATTCATTATACTTTTAAATGAAGAATTTCTAAGATTCATTATACTGCTAAATTAAAACTTCCTCAGATTCATTATACTGCTAAACAGTTTCTATGATTCATTATGCTGCTAAATAAATAGTTTCAAAGATTCATTATACAGTTCAATGAAGAGTTTCCAAGACTCATTGTACTGTTAAATGAAGACTTCCCAAAATGTATTATTCTGTTAAACCAAGACTGTAAATATTCATTATACTGTTAAATGAAGAGTTTCCAAGCTTCTTGATACTGGTTAATGAAGACTTCCCAAAATGTATTATACTGTTAAACCAAGACTGAAAAGATTCATTATATTATTAACAGAAGACTTTCCAAGATTCTTTATTCTGTTAAATGAAGACTTCCAAATATTCATTTTACTGTTAAATGAAGACTTTCCAAGACAAATTATACTGTTAAATGAAGTTTCCAAAATTCATTATACTGTTAAATGGAGACTTCCTAAGATTCATTAAACTTTTAAATAAATAGTTTGCAAGATTCATTTTACTGTTAAATGAAGACCTCCCAAGGTTCTCTATTACTGTTAAATAAAGACTTCACATAATTCATTATACTGTTAAATGAAGTCTTTCCAAAATTTGGTATACTGTTAAATGAAGAGTTTAGAAGATTCACTATACTGCTAAATGTAGATGTCCCAATATTCATTATTCTGTTAAATGAAGATTTTTAAAGATTCATTATACTGTTAAATGAAACGTTTCCAAGATTCATTAAACTGTTAAATGAAGACATTCCAAGATTCATTAAACTGTTAAATTAAGACTTACCAAGATTCATTATACTGTTAAATAAAGACGGTCCAAGATTAATTATATGGTTGAAGGAATACTTTCCAAGATTCTTTATACTGTTAAATGAAGAGTTTCCAAGATTGACTATAATGTTAAATGAAGACTTGCCAAGATTCATTATACTGTTAAATGAAGACTTTTAAAGATTCATTATACTGTTAGTAGAAGACATTCCTATATTCATATACTTTTAAATGAAGAGCTTACAAGATTTATTATATTAAGTAAAGACTTGCCAAGATGCATTATACTGTTAACAGAAAACTTCCCAGAATTCATTATACTGTTAAATGAAGACTTTCCAAGATTCATTATACTGTTAAATGAAGAGTTTCTATAGTTCATTGTACTGCTAAAGGAAGATTTTCAAAGATTCATCATAGTGTAAAATGAATAGTTTCCAAGTTTCATTTTACTACTAAATGAAGACATTCTTGGATTCATTATACTGTTAAAAGAAGAGTCTCCAAAAATCAATATACTGTACAAAGAAGAGTTTCCAATAATAATTATATTTTTAAATGGAGACATCCTAAGATTCATTATACTATTAAATCAAGAGTTTCCAAAATTCATTGTACTGTTAAATGAAGTATTTCCAAGATTCATTATACAGTTAAATGAAGATGTCCCAATATTCATTAAACTGTTAAATGAAGACTTTTGCAGATTCATTATACTGTTAACAGAAAAGTTTTCCAGATTCATTATACTGTTAAAAAAAGACTTCCCAAGATTAAGAATACTGCTAAGCGAAGGCAATATAGGATTAATTGTACTGTTAAATGAAGACTTTCCAAGATTCATTATAATGTTAAATGAAGACTTCCCAATATTGATTATACTGTTAAAAGCTGACTTTTAAAGAGTTATTATACTGCTAAATTTAAACTTCCCAATATTCATTATACTGTTAAAGAATGACTTCCTAAGATTCATTACACTGTTAAATGAAGACTTTCCAAGATTCCTTATACTACTAAATGCAGAGTTTCCAAAATTCATTATACTGCTAAATGAAGAGTTTCCAAGATTCATTATACTTTTAAATGAAGCATTTCTAAGATCCATTATACTTTTAAATGAAGAATTTCTCAGATTCATTATACTGCTAAATTAAAACTTCCTAAGATTTGTTATACTGTTAAACAGTTTCTATGATTCAATATACTGCTAAATGAAGAGTTTCAAAGATTAATTATACAGTTCAATGAAGAGTTTCCAAGACTCATTGCACTGTTAAATGAAGACTTCCCAAAATGCATTATACTGTTAAACCAAGACTGTAAAGATTCATTATACTGTTAAATGAAGATTTTCCAAGTTTCTTGATACTGTTAAATGAAGATTTACCAAAATGTATGATACTGTTAAATCAAGAATGAAAAGATTCATTATATTATTAAATTTATTAAATGAATACTTTCCAAGATTATAATTCTGTTAAATGAAGACTTCCAAATATTTGTTTTACTGTTAAACAAAGACTTTCCAAGACAAATTATACTGTTAAATGAAGTTTCCAAAATTCATTATACTGTTAAGTGTAGACATCCCAAGATTCATTAAACTTTTAAATGAATAGTTTGCAAGATTCATTTTACTGTTAAATAAAGACCTCCCAAGGTTCATTATTACTGTTAAATAAAGACTTCCCATAATTCATTATACTGTTAAATGAAGTCTTTCCAAGATTTGTTATACTATTAAATGCAGAGTTTAGAAGATTCACTATACTGCTAAATGTAGATGTCCCAATATTCATTATTCTGTTAAATGAAGATTTTTAAAGATTCATTATACTGTTAAATGAAAAGTTTCCAAGATTCATGAAACTGTTAAATGAAGACTTCAAAAGCTTCATTATACAGTTAAATAAAGACTGTCCAAAATTAATTATATTGTTAAAGGAATACTTTCCAAGTGACTTTATACTTTTAAATGAAGAGTTTACAAGATTCATTATTTTAAGTAAAGACTTGCCAAGATGTATTTTACTGTTAACAGAAAACTTCCCAGAATTCATTATACTGTTAAATAAAGACTTTCCAAGATTCATTATACTGTTAAATGAAGAGTTTCTATAGTGCATTATACTGCTAAAGGAAGAGTTTCAAAGATTCATTATAGTGTAAAATGAATAGTTTCCAAGTTTCATTTTACTACTAAATGAAGACATTCCAGGATTCATTATACTGTTAAAAGAAGAGTCTCAAAAAATCATTATACTGTTAACAGAAGAATTTCCAAGAATAATTATATTTTTAAACGGAGACTTCCAAAGATTCATTATACTATTAAATCAAGACTTTCCAAAATTCATTGTACTGTTAAATGAAGTATTTCCAAGATTCATTATACTGTTAAATGAAGACTTCCCAATATTCATTATACTGTTAAATGAAGACTTTTGAAGATTCCTTATACTGTTAATAGAAAAGGTTTCCAGATTCATTATACTGTTAAATATATACTTCACAAGATTAAGAATACTGCTAAGCGAAGACTATACAGGATTAATTGTACTGTTAAATGAAGACTTTCCAAGATTCATTATACTTTTAAATGAAGAGTTTCCAAGATTCATTTTACTGTTAAATGACGACATCCCAAGATTCATTATACTGTTAAATAAAGACTTCCCATGATTCATTACACTGTTGAATGAAGTCTTTCTAAGATTTGTTATACTGTTAACCGAAGGGTTTTGAAGATGCACTATACTGTTAAATGTAGATTTCCAAATATTCATTATACCTTTAAATGAAGATTTTTAAAAATTCATTATACTGTTAAATGAAGAGTTTCCAAGATTCATTATACTGTTAAATGAAGAGTTTCCAATATTCATTATATTGTTAAATGAAGACTTCCAAAAATGTATTATACTGTTAAACCAAAACTGAAAAAATCATTATATTATTAAATGAAAAGTTTCCAAGATTCATTATACTGCTAAATGAAGAATTCTGAATATTCATTTTACTGTTAAATGAAGACTTTCCAAGAAAAATTATACTGTTAAATGAATTTTCCAAGATTCATTATACTGTTAAATGAAGACATTTCAAGGTTCATTACACTGTTAAATTAAGATTTTCCAAGATTCATTATAATGCTAAAGACTTCCCAATATTGATTATATCGTTAAAAGTTGACTTTTAAAGAGTTGTTATACTGTTAAATGAAGGGTTTCCAAGATTCCTTATAGTATTAAATGAAGAGTTTCCACAATGCACTATACTGTTAAACGTAGACTTCCCAACATTCATGATACCGTTAAACAAAGAATTCCTAAGTTTCATTGTACTGTTAAATGAAGACTTTCCAAGACTCCTTATACTACTAAATTCAGGGTTTCCAAAATACATTATACTGCTAAATGAAGAGTTTCCAATATTCATTATACTTTTAAATGAAGAGTTTCTATGATTCATTATACAGCTAAATGAAGAATTCCTGAGGTTCATTATACTGTTAAACGTAGAGTTTCTAAGATTCATTATACTTGTAAATGAAGAGTTTCTAAGATTCATTATACTGCTAAATTAAAACTTCCTAAGATTCATTATACTGTTAAACAGTTTCAATGATTCAATATACTGCTAAATGAAGAGTTTACAAGATTCTCTATAATGTTAACCAAAGACTTCCCAAGATTCCTTATGCTATTAAATTAAGAGATTTCCAATATTCATTATATTGTTAAATGAAGACTTCCAAAAATGTATTACACTGTTAAACCAAGACTGAAAAGATTCTTTACATTATTAAATAAAAACTTTCCAAGATTCATTATACTGTTAAATGAAGACATCCAAATCAGACCAAATCTTCATTTTACTGTTAAACTAAGACATTCCAAGATAAATTATTCTGTTAAATGAAGGGTCCAAGATTCGTTATACTGTTAAATGGAGACTTCCCAAGATTCATTATACTGTTAGATTAAGAATTAAGATTCATTATATTATTAAATGAAGACTTTCCAAGATTCATTACACTGTTAAATGAAGAGTTTCCAAGATTCATTATAATGCTAAATAAAGACTTTCCAATATTCATTATACTGTTAAAAGAAGACTTTTAAAGAGTTATTATACTGTTAAATGAAGAGTTTCCAAGATTCCTTATACTATTAAATGAAGAGTTTCCAAGATTCACTATACTGTTTAATGTAGACTTCCCAATATTTATTATACTGTTAAACTCAGACTTCCTAAAATTCATAATACTGCTAAATGAAGAATTTCCAAGATTCCTTATACTATTAAAGGCAGTTTCCAAGATTCATTATACTGTTAAATGAAGAGTTTCCAAGATTTATTACACTGTTAAATGAAGACTTCCCAAAATGTATTATACTGTTAAACCAAGACTGAAAAGATTGATTATATTATTAAATGAAAACTTTCCAAGATTCATTATACTGTTAAATAAAGACATCCAAATATTAATTTTACTGTTAAATGAAGACTTTCCAAGATACATTATACTGTTAAATGAATTTTCCAAGATTCATTATACTATTAAATGGAGACTTCCAACGATTCATTATACTGTTAGATTAAGAATTGTAAAGATTCATTATACTATTAAATGAAGACTTTCCAAGATTCATTACACTGTTAAATGACGAGTTTCTAAGATTCATTATAAAGCTAAATAAAGACTTCCCAATACTCATTATATTGTTAAAAGAATACTTTCAAGAATTATTGTACTGTTAAATGAAGAGTTTCCAAGATTCCTTATACTATTAAATGAAGAGTTTCCAAGATTCACTATACTGTTTAATGTAGACTTCCCAATATTCATTATACTGTTAAACGAAGATTTCCTAAAATTAATAATACTGCTAAATGAAGACTTTCCAAGATTCCTTATACTATTAAATGCAGTTCCGAGATTAATTATACTGCTAAATGAAGAGTTTCCAAGATTCATTATACTTTTAAATGAAGAGTTTCTAAGATTTATTATACTGTTAAATGAAGACTTCCTAAGATTCATTATACTGCTAAATGAAGAGTTTCTAAGATAAATTATACTGTTAAATGAAAAGTTTCCAAGATTCATTGTATTATTAAATGAACACTTTCCAACATTAATTATACTATTAAAAGAAGAGTTTCTAAGAATCATTATACTGTTAAAAGAACAGATTCCAAGAATCATTATACTGCTAAACAAATACTTCCTAGTATTCATTATACTATTAAATGAAGAATTTTCAAGATCCGTTGTACTGTTAACCAAAGACATCCCAAGATTCATTATGCTATTAAATTAAGAGTTTCCAACATTCGTTATACGGTTAAATCAAGATTTTCTAAGATTCATTATAGTGTTAAATAAAGACGTCCAAAGATTCATTATACTGTTAAACGAAGAATTCTCAAGATTAATTAAACTGTTCAGTGAAGAGTTTCAAAAATTCATTATACTGTTAAACAAAGAGTTTCTAAGATCCATTAATCGGTTAAATGAAGACTTCCCAAAATTGATTATACTGTTAAAAAAGACTTTTAAAGATTCATTATACTTTTAAGTGAATACTTTCCAAGATTCATTATATTGTTAAATGATGTATTTCCATAATTCATTATACTGTTAAACGAGGATGACCTAAGATTCATTATACTGTTAAATGAGGATGACCTAAGATTCATTATACTGTTAAATGAAGACTTTTAAAGTTTCATGATACTATTAATTGAAGAGTTTCCCAGATTCATTATACTGTTAAATAAAGACTTACTAACAGTCAGTATACTGCTAAATGAAGACTTTACAGGATTAATTATACTGTTAAATGAAGACTTTCCAAGATTCATTATACTGTTAAATGAAGACTCTCCAAGATTCACTATACAGTTAAATGAAGACTTCCCAAGATTAATTATACTGTTAATTTAAGAGTTTCCAAGATTCATTATGCTGTTAATTGCAGACTTCCCAAGATTGATTATACTGTTAAAAACTGACTATTAAAGAGTTATTATACTGTTAAATTTAGGCTTCCCAATATTCATTATGCTGTTAAACAAGGAGTTCCTAAGATTCATTACACGGTTAAATGAAGACTTTCCAAGATTTCTTATACTATTAAATGCAGAATTTCCAAAATTCATTATACTGCTAAATCAAGAGTTTCCAAGATTCATTATACTTTTAAATGAAGAGTTTCTAAGATTCATTATACTTTTACATGAAGAATTTCTAAGATTCATTACACTGCTAAATTAAAACTTCCTAAGATTCATTATACTGTTAAACAGTTTCTATGATTCAATATGCTGCTAAATAAAGAGTTTCAAAGATTCATTATACAGTTCAATGAAAAGTTTCCAAGACTCATTGTACTGTTAAATGAAGACTTCCCAAAATGTATTATACTGTTAAACCAAGACTGTAAAGATTCATTATACTGTTAAATGAAGAGTTTCCAAGTTTCTTGATACTGTTAAATGAAGACTTCCCAAAATGTATTATACTGTTAAATCAAGACTGAAAAGATTCATTATATTATTAAATGAATACTTTCCAAGATTATAATTCTGTTAAATGAAGACTTCCAAATATTAATTTTACTGTTAAACAAAGACTTTCCAATACAAATTTTACTGTTAAATGAAGTTTCCAAAATTCATTATACTGTTAAGTGGAGACTTCCCAAGATTCATTAAACTTTTAAATGAATAGTTTGCAAGATTCGTTTTACTGTTAAATAAAGAACTCCCAAGGTTCATTATTACTGTTAAATAAAGACTTCCCATAATTCATTATACTGTTAAATGAAGTCTTTCCAAGATTTGTTATACTGTTAAATGAAGAGTTTAGAAGATTCACTATACTGCTAAATGTAGATATCCCAATATTCATTATTCTGTTAAATGAAGATTTTTAAAGATTTATTATACTGTTAAATGAAAGGTTTCCAAGATTCATTAAACTGTTAAATGAAGACATTCCAAGATTCATTATACTGTTAAATAAAGACTGTCCAAGATTCATTATACTGTTAAATAAAGACTGTCCAAGATTAATTATATTGTTGAAGGAATACTTTCCAAGATTCTTTATACTGTTAAATGAAGAGTTTCCAAGATTGACTATAATGTTAAATGAAGACTTGCCAAGATTCATTATACTGTTAGTAGAAGACATTCCAAGATTCATTATACTTTTAAATGAAGAGTTTACAAGATTCATTATATTAAGTAAAGACTTGACAAGATGCATTATACTGTTAACAGAAAACTTCCCAGAATTAATTACAATGTTAAATAAAAACTTTCCAAGATTCATTATACTGTTAAATGAAGAGTTTCTATAGTTCATTCTACTGCTAAAGGAAGATTTTTGAAGATTCATTATAGTGTAAAATGAATAGTTTCCAAGTTTCATTTTACTACTAAATGAAGACATTCTTGGATTCATTATACTGTTAAAAGAAGAGTCTCCAAAAATCATTATACTGTTAAAAGAATAGTTTCAAATAATAATTATATTTTAAACGCAGACATCCTAAGATTCATTATACTATTAAATCAAGAGAATCCAAAATTCATTGTACTGTTAAATGAAGTATTTCCAAGATTCATTATACTGTTAAATGAAGACGTCCCAATATTCATTAAACTGTTAAATGAAGACTTTTGCAGATTCATTATACTGTTAATAGAAAAGTTTTCCAGGTTCATTATACTGTGAAATAAAGACTTCCCAAGATTAAGAATACTGCTAAGTGAAGGCAATATAGGATTAATTGTACTGTTAAATGAATACTTCCCATGATTAATTATACTGTTAAATTAAGAGTTTCCAAGATTCATTATACTGTTAATTGGAGACTTCCCAAGATTGATTATACTGCTAAAAGTTGACTTTTAAAGAGTTATTATACTGTTAAATTTAGACTTCCCAATATTCATTATACTTTTAAACAATGACTTCCTAAGATTCGTTACACTGTTAAATGAAGACTTTCCAAGATTCCTTATACTACTAAATGCAGAGTTTCCAAAATTAATTAGACTGCTAAATGAAGAGTTTCTAATATTCATTATACTTTTAAATGAAGAGTTTCTAAGATTCATTATACTTTTAAATGAAGAATTTCTAAGATTCATTATACTGCTAAATTAAAACTTCCTAAGATTTGTTATACTGTTAAACAGTCTCTATGATTCAATATACTGCTAAATGAAGAGTTTCAAAGATTCATTATACAGTTCAATGAAGAGTTTCCAAGACTCACTGTACTGTTAAATGAAGACTTCCCAAAATGCATTATACTGTTAAACCAAGACTGTAAAGATTCATTATACTGTTAAATGAAAAGTTTCCAAGTTTCTTGATACTGTTAAATGAAGACTTCCCAAAATGTATTATACTGTTAAATCAAGACTGAAAAGATTCATTATATTATTAAATGAATACTTTCCAAGATTATAATTCTGTTAAATGAAGACTTCCAAATATTCGTTTTACTGTTAAACAAAGACTTTCCAATACAAATTATACTGTTAAATGATTT
>NC_056729.1:122617034-122652389 GCF_019279795.1 Protopterus annectens
AAGATTCATTATACTGCTAAATTAAAACTTCCTAAGATTCATTATACTGTTAAACAGTTTCAATGATTCAATATACTGCTAAAGGAAGAGGTTACAAGATTCTCTATAATGTTAAATGAAGACTTGCCAAGATTAATTATACTGTTAAATGAAGACTTTTAAAGATTCATTATACATTTTAATGTAGAGTTTACAAGATTCATTATATTGTTAAATAAAGACTTCCCAAGATGCATTATACTGTTAAAAGAAAACTTTCCAGAATTCATTATACTCTTAAATGAAGACATTCCAAGATTCATTATACTGTTAAACAAAGAGTTTCTATAGTTCATTATACTGCTAAAGGATGAGTTTCAAAGATTCATTATAGTGTAAAATGAATAGTTTCCAAGTTTCATTTTACTAGTAAATGAAGACATTCCAGGATTCATTATACTGTTAAAAGAAGAGTCTCCAAAAATTATTATACTGTTAAAAGAAGAATTTCCAAGAATAATTATATTTTTAAACAGAGACTTCCAAAGATTCATTATACTATTAAATCAAGAGTTTCCAAAATTAATTGTACTGTTAAATAAAGTATTTCCAAGATTCAGTATACTGTTAAATGAAGACTTCCCAATATTCATTATACTGCTAAATGAAGACTTTTGAAGATTTATTATACTGTTAATAGAAAAGGTTTCCAGATTCATTATACTGTTAAATAAATATGTCCCAAGATTAAGAGTACTGCTAAGTGAAGGCAATACAGGATTAATTGTACTGTTAAATGAAGACTTTCCAAGATTCATTATACTTTTAAATGAAGAGTTTCCAAGATTCATTTTACTGTTAAATGACGACATCCCGAGATTTATTATACTGTTAAATAAAGACTTCTCATGATTCATTACACTGTTAAATTAAGTCTTTCTAAGATTTGTTATACTGTTAACCGAAGGGTTTCGAAGATTCACTATACTGTTAAATGTAGATTTCTCAATATTCATTATACCTTTAAATGAAGATTTTTAAAAATTCATTATACTGTTAAATGAAGAGTTTCCAAGATTCATTATACTGTTAAATGAAGAGTTTCCAATATTCATTATATTGTTAAATGAAGACTTCCCAAAATGTATTATACTGTTAAACCAAGACTAAAAAAAATCATTATATTATTAAATGAAAACTTTCCAAGATTCATTATACTGCTAAATGAAGACTTCCAAATATTCATTTTACTGTTAAATGAATACTTTCCAAGATAAATTATACTGTTAAATGAAGTTTCCAAGATTCATTATACTGTTAAATGGAAACTTCCCAAGATTCATTATACTGTTAGATTAAGAATTGTAAAGATTCATTATACTATTAAATGAAGACTTTCCAAGATTCATTACACTGTTAGATGAAGAGTTTCCAAGATTCATTATAATGCTAAATAAAGACTTCCCAATATTCATTACACTTTTAAAAGAAGACTTTTAAAGAGTTATTATACTGTTAAATGAAAAGTTTCCAAGATTCCTTATACTATTAAATGAAGAGTTTCCAAGATTCACTATACTGTTTAATGTAGACTTCCCAGTATTCATTATACTGTTAAACAAAGACTTCCTAAAATTCATAATACTGCTAAATGAAGACTTTCCAAGATCCCTTATACTATTAAATGCAGTTTCCGAGATTAATTATACTGTTAAATGAAGAGTTTCCAAGATTCATTATACTATTAAATGAAGAGTTTCTAAGATTTATTATACTGTTAAATGAAGACTTCCTAACATTCATTATACTGTTAAATGAAGAGTTTCTAAGATTCATTATACTTTTAAATGAAGAGTTTTTAAAATTCATTATACTGCTAAATGAAAACTTCAAGAGATTCATTATACTGTTAAAAAGTGTCCATGATTCACTATACTGCTAAATGAAGAGTTTAGAAGATTAATTATACAGTTCAATGAAGGGTTTCCAAGATTAAATTAAATGAAGACTTCCTAAAATTTATTATACTGTTGAGGACTTTCCAAGATTCATTATACTGTTAAATGAAGACTTTACAAGATTCATTATACAGTTAAATAAACACTGCCCAAGATTAATTATATTGTTAAAGGAAGTATTTCCAAGATTTGTTATACTGTTAAATGAAGAGTTTTAAAGATTCACTATACTGTTAAATGTAGATTTCCAAATATTCATTATACTGTTAAATGAAGATTTTTAAAGATTCATTATAGTGCTAAAGGAAGAGTTTCCAAGATTCATTATGCTATTAAATGAAGAGTTTCCAAGTTTCATTATACTAAACACAAATGTTCTGGAACAGCCAACAGTTATCGCCAACAAGAAACCACAAAATCTGCTCCAAAGTGATTCACAAAGCACCAGCACTCCACAGTTCGAAAATCCAACGTAATTATTTTATTAATATACACAAAATGAAATGAAAGTTAAGCGCTTTCATCTAATTAAGACTTCATCAGAACTAACCTTCATCATCATACATTCACATTTTATACCATTCAATCATCACATGACATTCCACCAATTCATTTTTAAAGTGCTAGTGCATATACAAGTTCCTTCTTCCTACTTAAAACATACCCATATATTTCATTTATTAAACAATTAATTCTAGCCTTCTTGCATCTTTCCAAACCCTACCTCTAAATAATAAATAATAAATGAAAAGTATTGGTTTAAAAATATTTGTTTAAAAACATTTGTTTGAATAATATTTGTTTAACTAAATACTGTTATATTACATATAAAGGTGCTATTAGAACACTATACTAACAAATTCAATTAAAAACTCATTTCTTATAAAAAACAATATAAATTCATTATGTTATATCCTAAGTGTCCAATATGGGTTTAATTGATACGTGTTCATTTATTCCAGGATATTCGGATGCATTTAACCTTATTTGCCACCTGGCCTCCTTGTCACACACCTTCTTCTTTATGTCCCCACCCCTCATGTTTATTTTAACTGTCTCCAAAATTCCAAATTTAAACCCTGTACATATTTCATTGTCATTCAGATGTTTCCATAAGGCATTGTTACTATCCTCCTTCCTAGTACTGTACATGTGGTCGTAAATCCTTTTCCTTAAACACCGGGTGGTCATCCCTACATAAAAACAGGGACACTGTGTACAGGTGGCCAGATAAACCAAATTGGTAGACCTACAATTCCCCCTCTGATGGTGTATTCTGGTTTTATTATAGTTGGACAATGTAATGTCTTTGCAGTCCGTAATATACCTACATTGTTTACACGTACCACATTTAGTCGTACCACCCCTATCTACTACATCTAACCTCTTATCTACTTTCCTCTCTAATAATGCCTTCAAATTGCTCCCCTTACTAAAAACGAAATGTGGCTCTCCCCCCCCCACTGTTTTGTAAATTTTTTCATCGACTTTTAAAATGTTCCAGTTGTGTTCAATAATTTTTCTAATATCTTTACTAAAGTTGTTATGTTGTAGGATACAAGCCCTACCATACTTTTTTCCATTTTCATCAATGTTTTTCCTGTTTCCTATATTGTCTGTGCCGGATACAAGACCCACACCTAATAAGGGTTTATATTTATTACCCCATTGTTCCTTAACATATCCTATGACGTCCTCAATCATATCTCTCGGATATTCCCTTTCCAAAAAGAAAGATGAAATTTTTTCTAGTTCACTATCCAGATCTCCTACCTCAGATGTCATCCTTGCCGCTCGGATACATTGTCCCTTTATTATATTCTTTTTCTGGGCCCGGGGATGATTACTAGAAAAGTGTAGATAGGAATTACTAAACGTTTCTTTCCTATGTATATTAGACTTAAATTTCCCATCTTTCAAGGTTATTTGGACGTCTAGGTATGAAATGGTTTCCTCATGTTTGTTCATAGTGAACTTGAAGTGTTCACTACAAGAGTTGATATGTTCACCAAACTTTTCTAACTCAATAAGGTCTCCATTCCACAAAATGAAAATATCATCTAAGAAATGGAAATAACTTACCAAATATTTAGACCATTGCGTGTTAATAATATGTTCCTTCTCCCAATCGAATACTACCAAGTTTGCGTATATGGGGGCACACGCTGCCCCCATAGCCACTCCCTTCGTCTGTTTATAATATTCACCTACCAAACAAATGAATTTAAAATGAAAAGTACCTATACACCCCCCCTCAACCATCTATTAGATACATTTGAGAAATTAGTATTGGACGATATATACAGGTATAGTAAGAAGAACTACCCAGTTAAATTTAATTTAACAAAGGATGAATCAGAAGTTATGAGAGAAATTCAAGAAAACGATAGTGTCCGAGTGATGAAACCGGACAAGGGGGGTGGGGTGGTCCTATATCCCTCACAAGTATATAGGGATAAGATCACCAGTATACTACTACACTCAGGGAAATACACAGTATCCTCGGTTAATGAGGTAAATATAGGGTACCACAAAGTGGATTTGCATTTGGAAGATCTATTGATGGAAGGAAGAATTGATACTGATTTATATGGGTTTCTTAAGGTTAAATCACCCATTATCAGTACAATAGTGGGTATTCCTAAAATCCATAAAGATTTGAGTGACCCACCTTTCAGGCCCATCATATCTGGGAGTCAGTCGAAGACCTTTCCTTTTGGGAAGGTCATTGACAAATGGCTGAAACCTATACTAAAGAAGATACCTCATTTGGTGGTTGATTCATGGGACTTTCTAGGGAGATTGGAACCCAGACTAGCTCAAGGAGTCAAATGGTTGGTAACTATGGATATTATAGATCTCTTCTCAAATATTCCTAGAGAAGAAGGGATGCAAAGATTTCAAGAGAGCATAGTATGGTCTGAATCAGTAGCTTGGGACAAAACTGTGTTGATTATGGAATTTATGGATGTGGTGTTGGCCCATAATTATATATGGTACGAAGGTGAATATTATAAACAGACGAAGGGAGTGGCTATGGGGGCAGCGTGTGCCCCCATATCATAAACTTGGTAGTATTCGATTGGGAGAAGGAACATATTATTAACACGCAATGGTCTAAATATTTGGTAAGTTATTTCCGTTTCTTAGATGATATTTTCATTTTGTGGAATGGAGACCTTATTGAGTTAGAAAAGTTTGGTGAACATATCAACTCTTATAGTGAACACTTCAAGTTCACTATGAACAAACATGAGGAAACCATTTCATACCTAGACGTCCAAATAACCTTGAAAGATGGGAAATTTAAGTCTAATATACATAGGAAAGAAACGTTTAGTAATTCCTATCTACACTTTTCTAGTAATCATCCCTGGGCCCAGAAAAAGAATATAATAAAGGGACAATGTATCCGGGCGGCAAGGATGACATCTGAGGTAGGAGATCTGGATAGTGAACTAGAAAAAATTTCATCTTTCTTTTTGGAAAGGGAATATCCAAGAGATATGATTGAGGACGTCATAGGATATGTTAAGGAACAATGGGGTAATAAATATAAACCCTTATTAGGTGTGGGTCTTGTATCCGGCATAGACAATATAGGAAACAGGAAAAACATTGATGAAAATGGAAAAAAGTATGGTAGGGCTTGTATCCTACAACATAACAACTTTAGTAAAGATATTAGAAAAATTATTGAACACAACTGGAACATTTTAAAAGTCGATGAAAAAATTTACAAAACAGTGGGGGGGGAGCCACATTTCGTTTTTAGTAAGGGGAGCAATTTGAAGGCATTATTAGAGAGGAAAGTAGATAAGAGGTTAGATATAGTAGATAGGGGTGGTACGACTAAATGTGGTACGTGTAAACAATGTAGGTATATTACGGACTGCAAAGACATAACATTGTCCAACTATAATAAAACCAGAATACACTATCAGAGGGGGAATTGTAGGTCTACCAATTTGGTTTATCTGGCCACCTGTACACAGTGTCCCTGTTTTTATGTAGGGATGACCACCCGGTGTTTAAGGAAAAGGATTTACGACCACATGTACAGTATTAGGAAGGAGGATAGTAACAATGCCTTATGGAAACATCTGAATGACAATGAAATATGTACAGGGTTTAAATTTGGAATTTTGGAGACAGTTAAAATAAACATGAGGGGTGGGGACATAAAGAAGAAGGTGCGTGACAAGGAGGCCAGGTGGCAAATAAGGTTAAATCCATCCGAATATCCTGGAATAAATGAACACGTATCAATTAAACCCATATTGGACACTTAGGATATAACATAATGAATTTATATTGTTTTTTATAAGAAATGAGTTTTTAATTGAATTTGTTAGTATAGTGTTCTAATAGCACCTTTATATGTAATATAACAGTATTTAGTTAAACAAATATTATTCAAACAAATGTTTTTAAACAAATATTTTTAAACCAATACTTTTCATTTATTATTTATTATTTAGAGGTAGGGTTTGGAAAGATGCAAGAAGGCTAGAATTAATTGTTTAATAAATGAAATATATGGGTATGTTTTAAGTAGGAAGAAGGAACTTGTATATGCACTAGCACTTTAAAAATGAATTGGTGGAATGTCATGTGATGATTGAATGGTATAAAATGTGAATGTATGATGATGAAGGTTAGTTCTGATGAAGTCTTAATTAGATGAAAGCGCTTAACTTTCATTTCATTTTGTGTATATTAATAAAAGAATTACGTTGGATTTTCGAACTGTGGAGTGCTGGTGCTTTGTGAATCACTTTGGAGCAGATTTTGTGGTTTCTTGTTGGCGATAAGTTTCATTATCCTGTTAAATGAAGACTTCCAAAAATGTATATTATACTGTTAAACCAAGACTGAAAAGATTAATTATACTATTAAATGAAAACTTCCCGAGATTAATTATACTGTTAAATGGAGACTTCCCAAGATTCATTCTACTGTTAAAATGAAGACTTTTATAGATTCATTATACTATTAAATGAAGACATTTCAAGGTTCATTACACTGTTAAATTAAGATTTTCCAAGATACATTATAATGCTAAAGACTTCCCAATATTAATTATACCGGTAAAAGTTGACTTTTAAAGAGTTGTTATACTGTTAAATGAAGAGTTTCCAAGATTCCTTATAGTATTAAATGAAGAGTTTCCATGATGCACTATACTGTTAAATGTAGACTTCCCAACATTCATTATATTGTTAAACAAAGAATTCCTAAGTTTCCTTGTACTGTTAAATGAAGACTTTCCAAGACTCCTTATACCACTAAATTCAGGGTTTCCAAAAATCATTATACTGCTAAATGAAGAGTTTCCAAGATTCATTATACTTTTAAATGAAGAGTTTCTAAGATTCATTATACTGCTAAATGAAGACTTCCTCAGATTCATTATACTGTTAAACAAAGAGTTTCTAAGATTCATTATACTTTTAAATGAAGAGTTTCTAAGATTCATTATACTGCTAAATTAAAACTTCCTAAGATTCATTATACTGTTAAACAGTTTCAATGATTCAATATACTGCTAAATGAAGAGTTTCCAAGATTCTCTATAATGTTAAATGAAGACTTGCCAAGATTAATTATATTGTTAAATGAAGACTTTTAAAGATTCATTATACTTTTAAATGAAGATTTTACAAGATTCTTTATATTGTTAAATAAAGTCTTCCCACGATGCATTATACTAAAAGAAAACTTCCCAGAATTCATTATACTCTTAAAAGAAGACTTTTTAAGATTCATTATACTGTTAAACAAAGAGTTTCTATAATTCATTATACTGCTAAATGAAGAATTTCAAAGATTCATTATACTGTTAAATGAAAAGTTTCCAAGATTCATTGTACTATTAAATGAATACTTTCCAACATTCATTATACTATTAAAAGAAGAGTTTCTAAGAATCATTATACTGTTAAAAGAACAGTTTCCAAGAATAATTATACTGGTAAACAAATACTTCCCTAAGATTCATTATACTATTAAATGAAGAATTTCCAAGATTCGTTGTACTGTTAACCAAAGACTTCCCAAGATTCCTTATGCTATTAAATTAAGAGTTTCCAAGATTAATTATACTGTTAAATCAAGATTTTCTAAGATTCATTATAGTGTTAAATAAAGACTTCCAAAGATTCATTATACTGTTAAATGAGGAATTCCCAAGATTAATTAAACTGTTCAATGAAGAGTTTCCAAGATTCATTATACTGTTAAACGAAGAGTTTCTAAGATCCATTAATCGGTTAAATGAAGACTTCCCAAAATTGATTATACTGTTAAAAAAGACTTTTAAAGATTCATTATACTTTTAAGTGAATACTTTCCAAGATTCATTATATTGTTAAATGATGTCTTTCCATAATTCATTATACTGTTAAATGAGGATGTCCTAAGATTCATTATATTGTTAAATGAAGACTTTTGAAGTTTCATGATACTATTAATTGAAGAGTTTCCCAGATTCATTATACTGTTAAATAAAAACTTATTAACAGTCAGTATACTGCTAAATGAAGACTTCACAGGATTAATTATACTGTTAAATGAAGACTTTCCAAGATTCATTATACTGTTAAATGAAGACTTCCCAAGATTCATTATACTGTTAAATGAAGACTTCCCAAGATTAATTATACTGTTAAATTAAGAGTTTCCAAGATTCATTATGCTGTTAATTGCAGACTTCCCAGGATTGATTATACTGTTAAAAGTTGACTTTTAAAGAGTTATTATACTGTTAAATTTAGGTTTCCCAATATTCATTATACTGTTGAACAAGGACTTCCTAAGATTCATTACACGGTTAAATGAAGACTTTCTAAGATTTCATATACTACTAAATGCAGAGTTTCCAAAATTCATTATACTGCTAAATCAAGAGTTTCCAAGATTCATTATACTTTTAAATGAAGAGTTTCTAAGATTCATTATACTTTTAAATGAAGAATTTCTAAGATTCATAATACTGCTAAATTAAAACTTCCTAAGATTCATTATACTGTTAAACAGTTTCTATGATTCAATATGCTGCTAAATAAAGAGTTTCAAAGATTCATTATACAGTTCAATGAAGAGTTTCCAAGACTCATTGTACTGTTAAATGAAGACTTCCCAAAATGTATTATACTGTTAAACCAAGACTGTAAAGATTCATTATACTGTTAAATGAAGACTGTAAAGCTGCATTATACTGTCGAATGAAGACTTTAGAAGATGCATTATACTGTTAAATGAAGCTTTCCCAAGATTCATTATAATGTTAAAGACTTTCCAAGATTCGTTATACTGCTAAATGAAGACTTCTCAACATTCATTATACTGTTAAAGACTGCCCAAGATTAATTATATTGTTAAAGAAGACTTTCCAAGATTCATTGTACTGTTAAATGAAGACTTTTAAAGATTCATTATAATGTTAAATGAAGAGTTTCTATAATTCATTATACTGCTAAAAGAAGAGTTTCACAGATTAATTTTACTGTTAACTGAAAAGTTTCCCAGATTCTTTGTACTATTAAATGAATACTTTCCAAGATCCATTATACTGTTAAAAGAAGAGTTTCCAAGAATCATTATACTGGTAAATGAATACTTCCTAAGATTCATTATACTATTAAATGAAGAATTTCCAAGATTCATTGTACTGTTAACCAAAGACTTCCCAAGATTCATTATGCTGTTAAATGAAGAGTTTCCAAGATTTGTTTCTTGATACTGGTTAATGAAGACTTCCCAAAATGTATTATACTGTTAAACCAAGACTTAAAAGATTCATTATATTATTAACAGAAGACTTTCCAAGATTCTTTATTCTGTAAATGAAGACTTCCAAATATTCATTTTACTGTTAAACGAAGACTTTCCAAGACAAATTATACTGTTAAATGAAGTTTCCAAAATTCATTATATTGTTAAATGGAGACTTCCTAAGATTCATTAATCTTTTAATTGAATAGTTTGCAAGATTCATTTTACTGTTAAATGAAGACCTCCCAAGGTTCTCTATTACTGTTAAATAAAGACTTCGCATAATTCATTATACTGTTAAATGAAGACTTCCCAAGATTCATTATACGGTTAAATAAAGACTACACAAGATTCATTATATTGTTAAATGATGACTTTCCAAGATTCATTATATTGTTAAATGAGGATTTTCCAAGATTCATTATACTGTTAAGTGAAGACTTTCCAAGATTCATTATACTGTTAAATGGAGAGTTTCCAAGATTCATTATACTGTTAAATTAAGACTTTCCAAGATTCATTAAACTGTTAAATGAAGACTTCCCAAGATTAATTATACTGTTAAATGAATACTTTCCATGATTCATTATACTTTTAAATGAAGAGATTCCAAGATTCAGAGTACTGTTAAATGAAGACTTCATAAGATTCATTATACTGTTAAGTGAAGACTTCCCAAGATTTGTTATACTGTTAAATTAATACATTCCAAGATTCATTAGACTGTTAATTGAAGAGTTTATAAGATTCATATACTGTTAAATGAAGACTTCTCATGACGCATTATACTGTTAAATGAAGGCGTTCCAAGATTCATTATGCTGTTAAATGACTACTTTAAAGATTGATTATACTGTTAAATGAAGAGTTTCTAAGATTAATTATACTGTTAAATGAAGAGTTTCAAAGATTAATTATACTGTTAAATGAAGAGTTTCCAAGAATCATTATAATGTTAAATGAATACTTTCCAAGATGCATTATACTGTTTAAAGAAGAGTTTCCAAGAATCATTATACTGTTAAAAGAACAGCTTCCAAGATTCAGTATACTGTTAAACGATGACTTCCCAAGATTCATTATACTGTTAAATGAAGATTTCCTAAGATTCATTATACTGTTAAACGAAGAGTTTCCAGGATTCATTATACTGTTAAATGAAGAGTTTCCAGGATTCATTATAATGCTAAAAGAAAAGTTTCCAAGATTAATTATACTGTTAAATGAAGACTTTTCAGGATTCATTATACTTTTAAACAAAGAGATTCCAAGATTCAGTGTACTGTTAAATGAAGAGTTTCCAAGATTCATTATACTGTTAAATGAAGACTTCCAAGATTCATTATACTGTTAAATGAAGAGTTTCCAAGATTCATTATACTGTTAAATGAAGACTTCCAAGATTCATTATACTGTTAAATGAAGACTTTCCAAGATTCATTATACTGTTAAATGAAGAGATTCCAAAATTCATTACATTGTTAAATGAAGACTTTCCAAAATTCATTATACTCTTAAATGAGGACTTTCCAAGATTCAGTATACTGTTAAATGAAGAGATACAAAAATTCATTATACGGTTTAATGAGGAGTTTCCAACATTCATTGTACTGTTAAATAAGGACTTCCCAAGATTCATTATACTGTTAAATGAAGACTTCCTAACATTCATTATACTGTTAAATGAAGTGTTTCTAAGAGTCATTATAGTGTTAAATGAGGATTTTCCAAGATTCATTATACTGTTAAGTGAAGACTTTCCAAGATTCATTATACTGTTAAATGAATACTTGCCATGATTCATTATACTTTTAAATGAAGAGATTCCAAGATTCAATGTACTGATAAATGAAGACTTCCTAAGATTCATTATACTGTTAAAGACTTCCCATGATTCATTATACTGTTAAATGAAGACGTTCCAAGATTCATTATACTGTTAAATGAAGACTTTCCAAGATTCATTATACTTTTAAATGAAGACTTTCCAAGATTCATTATACTGTTAAATGAAGAGTTTCCAAGATTCATTATACTGTTAAATGAAGACATCCCAAGATTCAATATACTGCTAAACAAAGAATTTCCAAGATTAACTATACTGTTAAATGAAGGCTTTCCAAGATTCATTCTGCTGCTAAATGAATACTTTCCAAGACTCATTATACTGTTAAAGAAAGAGTTTCTAAGATTCATTAATCTGTTCAATGAAGAGTTTAAAAGATTTATTATACTGCTAAATGAGGACTTCCTAAGATTCATTATACTGTTAAATGAAGAGTTTCTAAGATTCATTATATTGTGAAATGAAGACTTTCCAAGCTCCATTATACTATTAAATGAAGACTTTCCAAGATTTATTACACTGTTAAATGAAGTTTCCTTATACTATTAAATGAAGAGTTTCCAAGATTAACTATACTGTTAAATGTAGACTTCCCAATAGTCATTATACTGTTAAATGAAGACTTCCTAAGATTTATTATACTGTTAAACGAAGACTGAAAAGATTCATTATGCTATTAAATGAAGACTTTTCAAGATGCATTATACTGTTAAATGAAGACTTCCAAATATTCATTTTACTGTTAAACAAAGACTTCCCAAGATTAATTATACTGTTAAATGAACAGTTTCCAAGATTCATTATACTGTTAAATGGAGGCTTTACCAATATTCATTGCACTGTTAAATGAAGAGTTTCCAAGATTCATTATACTGTTAAATTAAGACTTCCCATGATTCATTATACTGTTAAAAAAAGACTTTCCAAGATTCATTAAACTGTTAAATAAAGACTTCCCAAGATTAATTATACTGTCAAATGAAGAATTTCCAAGATTCATTATACTGTTAAATGGAGACTTCCCAAGATTCATTATCCTGCTAAATGAAGACTTTAAAGATTCATTATACTGTTAAATGAAGACTTTCCAAGATTCATTATACTGTTAAATGAAGACTTTCCAAGATTCATTATACTGTTAAATGAAGACTTCCAAGATTCATTATACTGTTAAATGAAGACTTTCCAAGATTCATTATACTGTTAAAAGAAGGCTTTCCAAGATTGATTATACTGTTAAATGAAGAGTTTCCAAGATTCATTATTATGTTAAATGAAGATTTTCTAAGATTCATTATACTGTTAAATGAAGACTTTCCAAGATTCATTATACTGTTAAATGAAGAGTTTCTAAGATTCATTATATTGTGAAATGAAGACTTTCCAAGCTCCATTATATGTTAAATGAGGACTTTCCAAGATTCAGTATACTGTTAAATGAAGACTTACTAAAATTCATTATACTGTTAAATGAAGAGTTTCCAAGATTCATTATACTGTTAAATGAAGACTTTCCAAGATTCATTATACAGCTAAATGAAGAGTTTCAAAGATTCGTTATATGATTCAATGAGGAATTTCCAAGAGTCATTATACTGTTAAATGAAGACTTACCAAGATTCATTATACTGCTAAATGAAGACTTCCCAAGATTCATTATACTGCTAAATGAAGATAATTATACTGTTAAATGAAGACTTCCAAGATTCATTATACTGTTAAATGAAGAGTTTCCAAGATTCATTATACTGTTAAATGAAGAGTTATTTCCAAGATTCATTATACTGTTAAATGAAGAGTTTCCAAGATTCATTATACTGTTAAATGAAGACTTTCCAAGATTCATTATACTGTTAAATGAAGACTTCCAAGATTCATTATACTGTTAAATGAAGACTTACCAAGATTCATTATACTGCTAAATGAAGACTTCCCAAGATTCATTATACTGTTAAAGACTTTCCAAGATTCATGATACTGTTAAATGAAGACTTCCTAGGATTCATTATACTGTTAAATAAAGAGTTAACAAGATTAAATATACTGTTAAAAGAAGACTTTTCAGGATTCAGTATACTGCTAAATGAAAACTCTGCAGGATTAATTATACTGTTAAATGAAGACTTGCCAAGATCCATTATACTGCTAAATGAAGAGTTTCCAAAAATCATTATACTGTTTAATGAAGAGTTTCTAAGATTCATTATACTGTTAAATGAAGACGTTCAAAGATTCAATATACTGTTAAATGAAGACTTTTAAGATTCATTATACTGTTAAATGAAGACTTTCCAAGATTCATTATACTGTTAAATGAAGACTTCCAAGATTCATTATACTGTTAAATGAAGACTTCCAAGATTCATTATACTGTTAAATGAAGGCTTTCCAAGATTGATTATACTGTTAAATGAAGAGTTTCCAAGATTCATTATTATGTTAAATGAAGATTTTCTAAGATTCATTAAACTGTTAAATGAAGACTTTCCAAGATTCATTATACTATTAAATGAAGACTTTCCAAGATTCATTATACTGTTAAATGAAGACTGTAAGCATTCATTATACTGTTAAATGAAAACCAAGACTGTAAACATTGATTATACTGTTAAATAAAGACTTCCCATGATTCATTATACTGTTAAATTAAGACTTTTCAAGCTCCATTATACGTTAAATGAGGACTTTCCAAGATTCAGTATACAGTTAAACGAAGACTTTCCAAGATTCATTATACTGTTAAATGAAGATTTCCCAAAATTCATTATATTGTTAAATAAAGACTGCCCAAGATTCATTATACTGTTAAATGAAGACTTCACAAGATTCATTATACTAAGTGAAGATTTCCCAAGATTTATTATACTGTTAAATGAAGAGTTTCAAAGATTAATTATACTGTTAAATGAAGACTATCCAAGATTCATTATACTGTTAAATGAAGACTTCCAAGATTCATTATACTGTTAAATGAAAAGTTTCCAAGATTAATTATACTGTTAAATGAAGAGTTTCTAAGATTCATTATATTGTGAAATGAAGACTTTCCAAGATTAATTATACTGTTAAATGAAGACTTTCCAAGATTCATTATACTGTTAAATGAAGAGTTTCCAAGATTCATTATGCAGTGATATGAAGACTTCCCAAGATTCATTATATTGTTAAATGAAGACTTTCCAAGATTCATTATACTGTTAAATGAAGACTTTCCAAGATTCATTATACTGTTAAATGAAGACTTCCCAAGATTCATTATACTGTTAAATAAAGACTTTCCAAGATCCGTTATACTGTTAAATGAAGAGTTTCCAAGATTCATTATACTGTTAAATGAAGACTTCCTAGATTCATTATAATGCTAAATAAAGAGTTTCCAGGATTCATTATACTGTTAACTAATGACTTCCCAAGATCCATTATCCTGTTAAATGAAGACTTCCAAGATTCATTATACTGTTAAATGAAGACTTTCCAAGATTCATTATACTGCTAAATAAGGACTTTCAAAGATTCATTATACTGTTAAATGAAGACTTCTCAAAATTTATTATATTGTTAAACGAAGACTTTTAAAGATTCATTATACTGTTAAACTAAGACTTTCCAAGATTCATTATATTGTTAAATAAAGACTATCCAAGACTCATTATTTTGTTAAATGAAGACTTTCCAAGATTCATTAGACTGTTAAATGAAGACTTACCATAATTCATTATACTGTTAAGGACTTTCCAAGATTCATTATACTGTTAAATGAAGACTTCCCAAAATTCATTATGCTGTTAAAGGAAGACTGTCCAAGATTCATTATGCTGTTAAATGAAGAGTTTCCAAGATTCACTATAATGTTAAATGAAAACTTGCCAAGATTAATTATATTGTTAAATGAAGACTTTTAAAGATTCATTATACTTTTAAATGAAGTGTTCCAAGATTTATTATACTGTTAAACGAAGACTTTCCAAGATTCATTATACTGTTAAATGAAGACTTTCCAAGAGTCATTATAATGCTAAATGAAGAGTTTCCAAGATTCATTATACTGGTAAATGAAGACTTCCCAAGATTCATTATACAGTTAAATGAAGAGGTTCCAAGATTCATTTTACTGTTAAATGAAGACTTCCTAAGATTCATTATACTGTTAAAGACTTCCCATGATTCATTATACTGTTAAATGAAGACTTTCCAAGCTCCATTATACTGTTAAATGAATAGTTTCCAAGATTCATTATACTGTTAAAAGAAGGCTTTCCAAGATTCATTGCACTGTTAAATGAAGAGTTTCCAAGATTCATTATACTGTTAAATGAAGACTTCCTAAGATTCATTATACTGTTAAATGAAGACTTTCCAAGATTCATTATACTGTTAAATGAAGAGTTTCCAAGATTCATTATACTGTTATATGAAGACTTCCCAAGATTCATAATAATGTTAAATGAAGACTTTCCAAGATTCATTATACTGTTAAATGAGGATTTTCCAAGATTCATTATTTTGTTAAATGAAGACTTTCCAAGATTCATTAGACTGTTAAATGAAGACTTACCATAATTCATTATACTGTTAAGGTCTTTCCAAGATTCATTATACTGTTAAATGAAGACTTCCCAAAATTCATTATACTGTTAAATGAAGACTTTCCAAGATTCATTATACTGTTAAATGAAGACTTTCCAAGATTCATTATACTGTTAAATGAAGACTTTCCAAGATTCATTATACTGTTAAATGAAGACTTTCCAAGATTCATTATACTGTTGAATAAAGACTGCCCAAGAGTCATTATATTGTTAAATGAAGACTTTCCAAGAGTCATTATAATGTTAAATGTGGACTTTCCAAGATTCATTATGTTGTTAAATAATGACTTCCCAAGATTCATTATACTGTTAAATGAAGACTTTCCAAGATTCATTATACTGTTAAATGAAGACTTTCCAAGATTCAGTATACTGTTAAATGAAGACTTCCCAAGATTCATTATACTGTTAAACGAAGAGTTTCCAGGATTCATTATAATGCTAAAAGAAAAGTTTCCAAGATTAATTATACTGTTAAATGAAGACTTTTCAGGATTCATTATACTGTTAAATGAAGACTTTCCAAGATTCATTATATTGTTAAATAAAGACTATCCAAGACTCATTATTTTGTTAAATGAAGACTTTCCAAGATTCATTAGACTGTTAAATGAAGACTTACCATAATTCATTATACTGTTAAGGTCTTTCCAAGATTCATTATACTGTTAAATGAAGACTTCCCAAAATTCATTATGCTGTTAAATGGAGAGTTTCCAAGATTCATTATACTGTTAAATTAAGACTTTCCAAGATTCACTCTACTGTTAAATGTAGATTTCACAATATTCATTATACTGTTAAACAAAGACTTTCCAAGATTCATTAAACTGTTAAAAGAAGACTTCCCAAGATTCATTATACTGTTAAATGAAGACTTTCCAAGATTCATTATACTGTTAAATGAAGAGTTTCCAAGATTCATTATACTGTTAAATGAAGACTTCCAAGATTCATTATACTGTTAAATGAAGAGTTTCCAAGATTCATTATACTGTTATATGAAGACTTTCCAAGATTCATTATACTGTTAAATGAAGACTTTCCAAGATTCATTATACTGTTAAATGAAGACTTTCCAAGATTCATTATACTGTTAAATGAAGGCTTTCCAAGATTCATTATACTGTTAAATGAAGAGTTTCCAAGATTCATTATACTGTTAAATGAAGACTTTCCAAGATTCATTATACTGTTAAATGAAGACTTTCCAAGATTCATTATACTGTTAAACGAAGACTTTCAAAGATTCATTATACTGTTAAATGAAGACATTCTGAGATTCATTATACTGTTAAAAGAAGAGTTTCCAAGATTCATTATACTGTTAAATGGAGACATCCCAGGATTCATTATACTGTTAAATGAAGACTTTTAAAAACTCATTATACTATTAAATGAAGACTTTCCAAGATTTATTACACTGTTAAATGAAGACTTTCCAAGATTCATTATACTGTTAAATGAAGACTTTCCAAGATTCATTATACTGTTAAATGAAGACTTTCCAAGATTCATTATACTGTTAAATGAAGACTTTCCAAGATTCATTATACTGTTAAATGAAGACTTTCCAAGATTCATTATACTGTTAAATGAAGACTTCCAAGATTCATTATACTGTTAAATGAAGACTATACAGGATTAATTATACTGTTAAATGAAGAATTTCCAAGATTCATTATACTTTTAAATGAAGAGTTTGCAAAATTCATTATACTGTTAAATGAAGTCTTCCCAAAATGTATTATACTGTTAAATGAAGACTTTCCAAGATTCATTATACTGTGAAATGAAGACTTTCCAAGCTCCATTATATGTTAAATGAGGACTTTCCAAGATTCAGTATACTGTTAAATGAAGACTTCCCAAGATTCATTATACTGTTAAACCAAGACTTTTAAAGATTCATTATACTGTTAAACTAAAAGTTTCCAAGATTCATTATACTGTTAAATGAAGACTTTCCAAGGTTCATTATACTCTTAAATGAGGACTTTCCAAGATTCAGTATACTGTTATACATAGACTTTCTGAGATTCAATATACTGCTAAATGAAAACTTCCTAAGATTTATTATACTGTTAAATTAAGACTTCCCAAGATGTAGTATACTGTTAAATGAAGATTTTCTAAGATTCATTAAACAGTTAAACTAAGAGTTTAAAAGATTTATTATACTGCTAAATGAGGACTTCCTAAGATTCATTATACTCTTAAAAGAAGGCTTTCCAAGATTGATTATACTGTTAAATGAAGAGTTTCCAAGATTCATTATACTGTTAAAAGAAGGCTTTCCAAGATTGATTATACTGTTAAATGAAGAGTTTCCAAGATTCATTATATTGTGAAATGAAGACTTTCCAAGCTCCATTATATGTTAAATGAGGACTTTCCAAGATTCAGTATACTGTTAAATGAAGACTTACTAAAATTCATTATATTCTTAAATGAAGACTTCCTAAGATTCATTATACTGTTAAATGAAGACTGAAAAGATTCATTATACTGTTAAATAAAGACTTTCCAAGGTTCATTATACTGTTAAATAAAGACAGCCAAAGATTCAATTACATTGTTAAATGAAGACTTTCCAAGATTCATTATACTGTTAAATGAGGACTTTCCAAGATTCAGTATACTGTTAAACAAAGACTTCCCAAGATTCATTATACAGTTAAATGAAGAGTTTCCAAGATTCATTTTACTGTTAAATGAAGACTTCCTAAGATTCATTATACTGTTAAACAAAGACTTCCTAAGATTCATTATACTGTGAAATGAAGACTTTCCAAGATTCCTTATACTATTAAATGAAGAGTTTCCAAGATTCATTATACTGGTAAATGAAGACTTCCCAAGATTCATTATCCTGCTAAATCAAGACTTTCCAAGATTCATTAGACTGTTAAATGAAGACTTTCCAAGATTCATTATACTGTTAAATGAGGACTTTCCAAGATTCATTTTGCTATTAAATGAAGACTTCCCAAGTGTATTATACTGTTAAACCAAGAGTTTCCAAGATTCATTATACTGTTAAATGAAGGCTTTCCAAGATTCATTATACTGTTAAACTAAAAGTTTCCAAGATTCATTATACTGTTAAATGAAGACTTTCCAAGGTTCATTATACTGTTAAATAAAGACAGCCAAAGATTCATTACATTGTTAAATGAAGACTTTCCAAAATTCATTATACTCTTAAATGAGGACTTTCCAAGATTCATTTTTCTGTTAAATGAAGACTTATCAAGATTCATTATACTGTTAAATGAAGACTTCCCAAGATTCATTATACGGTTAAATGAATAATTTCCAAGACTCATTATACTGTCAAAGGAAGAGTTTCCAAGATTCATTGTACTGTTAAATGAAAACTTCCCAAGATTCTTTATACTTTTAAATAAAGGTTTCCAAGATCCGTTACACTGTTAAACAAAGAGTTTCCAAGATTCGTTATGTTGTTAGATGAAGACTTCCTAAGATTCATTAAACTATTAAATGAAGAGTTTCTAAGATTCATTATACTGTTAAATGAAAATGTTTAAAGATTCATTATACTGTTAAATGAAGACTTCTCAAAATGTATTATACTGTTAAATGGAGACTGTAAACATTGATTATACTGTTAAATGAAGAGTTTCCAAGATTCATTATACTGTTAAATGAAGATTTCCCAAGATTCATTATACTGTTAAAAAAAGACTGCCCAAGATTCATTATATTGTTAAAGGAATATTTTCCATGATTCATTATACTGTTAAAAAAAGACTTTCCAAGATTCATTAAACTGTTAAATAAAGACTTCCCAAGATTCATTATACTGTGAAATATAGACTGCCCAAGATTCATTATATTGTTAAAGGAATATTTTCCAAGATTCATTATACTGTTAAATGAAGAGTTTCCAAGATTCACTATAATGTTAAATGAAGAGTTTCCAAGATTCATTATACTGTTAAATGAAGTTTCAAGATTCATTATACTGTTAAATAATGACTTCCCAAGATTCATTATAGTGTTAAATGAAGAGTTTCCAGATTCATTATACTTTAAAACGAAGAGTTTCCAAGATTCATTATACTGTTAAACGAAGACTTCCCAAGAGTCATTAAACTGTTAAATGAAGATTTTCCAAGATTCATGCTACAGTTAAATGAAGACTTCCTAAGATTCATTATACTGTTAAACAAAGACTTTCCAAGATTCATTATACTGTTAAATGAAGACTTTCCAAGATTCATTATACTGTTAAATGAAGAGTTTCAAGATTCATTATACTGTTAAATGAAGACTTTCCAAGATTCATTATACTGTTAAATGAAGACTTTCCAAGATTCATTATAGTGTTAAATGAAGAGTTTCCAGATTCATTATACTTTTAAATGAAGAGTTTGCAAAATTCATTATACTGTTAAATTAAGTCTTCCCAAAATGTATTATACTGTTAAACCACAACTTTTAAAGATTCATTACACTGTTAAACTAAGACTTTCCAAGCTCCATTATATGTTAAATGAGGACTTTCCAAGATTCATTATACTTTTAAATGAAGAGTTTCCAAGATTCAGTATACTGTTAAATGAAGACTTCCCAAGATTCATTATACTGTTAAATGAAGACTTTTAAAGATTCATTATACTGTTAAATGAAGAGTTTCCTAGATTCATTATAATGCTAAATAAAGAGTTTCCAGGATTCATTATACTGTTAACTAATGACTTCCCAAGATCCATTATCCTGTTAAATGAAGAGGTTCCAGATTTATTATACTGTTAAATGAAGACTTTCCAATATTCATTATATTGTTAAATAAAGACTATCCAAGACTCATTATTTTGTTAAATGAAGACTTTCCAAGATTCATTAGACTGTTAAATGAAGACTTACCAAGATTCATTATACTGTTAAATGAAGACTTCCCAAGATTCATTATCCTGCTAAATAAAAACTTCCTAAGATTCATTATACTGTTAAATGAAGAGTTTCCAAGATTCATTATACTGTTAAATGAAGGCTTTCCAAGATTCATTATACTGTTAAATGAATAATTTCCTAGATTCATTATATTGTTAAATGAAGACTTTCCATGATTCATTATACTCTTAAATGAAGACGTCCCAAGATTCAGTATACTGTTAAATGAAGACTTTCCAAGATTCATTATACTGTTAAATGAAGAGTTTCCAAGATTCATTATACTGTTAAATGAAGACTTCCCAAGATTCATTATACTGTTAAATGAAGACTTTTAAAGATTCATTATACTGTTAAACTAAAAGTTTCCAAGATTCATTATACTGTTAAATGAAGACTTTCCAAGGTTCATTATACTCTTAAATAAAGACTTTCCAAGATTCAGTATACTGTTAAATGAAGACTTGCCAAGATTCATTATACTGCTAAATGAAGAGTTTCCAAAAATCATTATACTGTTGAATGAAGTGTTTCTAAGATTTATTATACTGTTCAATGACGAGTTTCCAAGATTCATTATCCTGTTAAATGATGACTTCCCAAGATTCATTATACTGTTAAATGAAGACTTCCCAAGATTCATTATACTGTTAAATGAAGACTTTCAAAGATTCATTATACTGTTAAAGACTTCCCATGATTCATTATACTGTTAAATGAAGACTTTCCAAGATTCATTATACTGTTAAACGAAGAGTTTCCAAGATTCATATTACTGTTAAATGAAGACTTCCCAAGATTCATTATACGGTTAAACAAACACTTTCCAAGATTTGTTATACTGTTAAATGAAGATTTTCCAAGATTCATTATACTGTTAAATGAAGACTTTCCAAGATTCATTATCCTGTTAAATGAAGAGTTCCAAGATTCATTATACTGTTAAATGAAGACGTTCCAAGATTCATTACACTGTTAAATGAAGAGATTCCAAGATTCACTATACTGTTAAATGTTGACTCCCCAATATTCATTATACTGTTAAATGAAGACTTTCCAAGATTCATTATACTGTTAAATGAAGACTTCCAAGATTCATTATACTGTTAAATGAAGACTTTCCAAGATTCATTATACTGTTAAATGAAGACTTTCAAGATTCATTATACTGTTAAATGAAGACTTTCCAAGATTCATTATACTGTTAAATGAAGAATTTCCAAGATTCATTATACTTTTAAATGAAGAGTTTGCAAAATTCATTATACTGTTAAATGAAGACTTTCCAAGATTCATTATACTGTTAAATGAAGACTTCCAAGATTCATTATACTGTTAAATGAAGACTTTCCAAGATTCATTATACTGTTAAATGAAGACTTCCAAGATTCATTATACTGTTAAATGAAGACTTTCCAAGATTCATTATACTGTTAAGTCACGACTTTTAAAGATTCATTATACTGTTAAATGAAGACTTTCCAAGATTCATTATACTGTTAAGTCACGACTTTTAAAGATTCATTACACTGTTAAACTAAGACTTTCCAAGCTCCATTATATGTTAAATGAGGACTTTCCAAGATTCAGTATACTGTTAAATGAAGACTTCCCAAGATTCATTATACTGTTAAATGAAGACTTCCCAAGATTCATTATACTGTTAAATGAAGAGTTTCCTGAAATCATTATAATGCTAAATAAAGAGTTTCCAGGATTCCTTATACTGTTAACTAATGGCTTCCCAAGATCCATTATCCTGTTAAATGAAGAGTTTCAAAGATTCATTGTACTATTAAATGAAGACTTTTCAAGATTCATTAAACTGTATAACAAAGAGTTTCCAAGAATCAATATACTGTTAAATGAAGAGTTTACAAGATTGATTATACTGTTAAATGAAGAGTTTCCAAGATTCATTATTATGTTAAATGAAGATTTTCTAAGATTCATTAAACAGTTAAACGAAGACTTCCCATAATGTATTATACTGTTAAATGAAGAGTTTCACAAATCCATTTTACTGTTAAATGAAGAGTTTCCAAGATTAATTACACTGTTAAATAAAGACTTCCAAGATTCATTATACTGCTAAATGAGGACTTCCTAAAATTCATTATACTTTTAAATGAAGAGTTTCCAAGATTCATTGTATTGTTAAATGAAGACTTCCCAAGATTCATTATACTGTTAAATGAAGACTTTCCAAGATTCATTATACTGTTAAATGAAGACTTTCCAAGATTGATTATACTGTTAAATGAAGACTTTCCAAGATTCATTATACTGTTAAATGAAGATTTCCCAAGATTCATTATACTGTTAAAAAAAGACTTTCCAAGATACATTAAACTATTAAATGACGAGTTTCCAAGATTCATTATCCTGTTAAATGATGACTTCCCAAGATTCATTATACTGTTAAATGAAGACTTCACAGGATTAATTATACTGTTAAATGAAGACTTTCCAATATTCATTATATTGTTAAATGAAGAGTAAGCAAGAATTATTTTACTTTTAAATGAAGACTTTCAAAGATTCATTATACTGTGAAATGAAGACTTTCCAAGATTCATTATACTGTTAAAGGAATATTTTCCAAGATTCATTATACTGTTAAATGAAGACTTGCCAAGAATTATTTTACTTTTAAATGAAGACTTTCAAAGATTCATTATACTGTTAAAGACTTCCCATGATTCATTATACTGTTAAATGAAGACTTTCCAAGATTCATTATACTGTTAAACGAAGACTTTCAAGATTCATTATACTGTTAAATGAAGACTTCCAAGATTCATTATACTGTTAAATGAAGACTTTCCAAGATTCATTATACTGTTAAATGAAGACTTTCCAAGATTCATTATACTGTTAAATGAAGACTTTCCAAGATTCATTATACTGTTAAATGAAGACTTTCCAAGATTCATTATACTGTTAAATGAAGACTTTAAAGATTCATTATACTGTTAAATGAAGACTTCCCAAGATTCATTATACTGTTAAATGAAGACTTTCCAAGATTCATTATACTGTTAAATGAAGACTTTCCAAGATTCATTATACTGTTAAATGAAGACTTTCCAAGATTCATTATACTGTTAAATGAAGACTTTCCAAGATTCATTATACTGTTAAATGAAGACTTTCCAAGATTCATTATACTGTTAAATGAAGACTTTCCAAGATTCATTATACTGTTAAATGAAGACTTTCCAAGATTCATTATACTGTTAAATGAAGACTTTCCAAGATTCATTATACTGTTAAATGAAGACTTTCCAAGATTCATTATACTGTTAAATGAAGACTTCCAAGATTCATTATACTGTTAAATGAAGACTTTCCAAGATTCATTATACTGTTAAATGAAGAGTTTCCAAGATTCATTATACTTTTAAATGAAGACTTCCAAGATTCATTATACTGTTAAATGAAGACTTTCCAAAATTGCTTATACTATTAAATGAAGAGTTTCCAATATTCATTATACAGGTAAATGAAGACTTCCCAAGATTCATTATACAGTTAAATGAAGACTTTCAAGATTTATTATACTGTTAAATGAAGACTTTACAAGATTCATTACTGTTAAATGAAGAGTTTCCAAAATTCATTGTACTGTCAAATGAAGACTTTCCAAGATTCATTATACTGTTAAATGAAGAGTTCCCAAGATTCATTATACTGTTAAAACAAGGCTTTCCAATATTCATTATACTGTTAAATGAATACATTAAAGATTGATTATACTGTTAAATGAATAGTTTCCATGATTCCTTATATTATTAAACAAAGCCTTCCTAAGATTGATTATACTGTTAAATGAAGACTTTCCAAGATTCATTATACTGTTAAATGAAGATTTCCCAAGATTCATTATACTGTTAAAAAAAGACTTTCCAAGATACATTAAACTATTAAATAAAGACTTCCCAAGATTCATTATACTGTTAAATATAGACTGCCCAAGATTCATTATATTGTTAAAGGAATATTTTCCAAGATTCATTATACTGTTAAATGAAGACTTGCCAAGATTCATTATACTGTTAAATGAAGACTTTTAAAGATTCATTATACTGTCAAATGAAGAGTTTCTAAGATTCATTATACTGTTAAATGAAGAGTTTCTAAGATTCATTATACTTTTAAATGAAGACTTCCAAGATTCATTATACTGTTAAATGAAGACTTGCCAAGATTCATTATACTGTTAAATGAAGACTTTTAAAGATTCATTATACTGTCAAATGAAGACTTTCCAAGATTAATTATACTGTTAAATGAAGACTTTCCAAGATTCATTATACTGTTAAATGAAGACATTCCAAGATTCATTATACTGTTAAATGAAGAGTTTCCTAGACTCATTTTACTGTTAAATGAAGACTTTCTAAGATTCATTATACTGTTAAATGAAGACTTTAAAGATTCATTATACTGTTAAATGAAGACTTTCCAAGATTCATTATACTGTTAAATGAAGACTTTCCAAGATTCATTATACTGTTAAATGAAGACTTTCCAAGATTCATTATACTGTTAAATGAAGACTTCCAAGATTCATTATACTGTTAAATGAAGACTTTCCAAGATTCATTATACTGTTAAATGAAGAGTTTCCAAGATTCATTATACTGTTAAATGAAGAGTTTCCAAGATTCATTATACTGTTAAATGAAGACTTCCAAGATTCATTATACTGTTAAATGAAGACTTTCCAAGATTCATTATACTGTTAAATGAAGAGTTTCCAAGATTCATTATACTGTTAAATGAAGACTTTCCAAGATTCATTATACTGTTAAATGAGGACTTTCCAAGATTCAGTATACTGTTAAATGAAGACTTTCCAAGATTCATTATACTGTTAAATGAGGAATTTCCAAGAGTCATTATACTGTTAAATGAAGACTTACCAAGATTCATTATACTGCTAAATGAAGACTTCCCAAGATTCATTATACTGTTAAAGACTTTCCAAGATTCATTATACTGTTAAATGAAGACTTTCCAAGATTCATTATACTGTTAAATGAAGACTTTCCAAGATTCATTATACTGTTAAATGAAGACTTTCCAAGATTCATTATACTGTTAAATGAAGACTTTCCAAGATTCATTATACTGTTAAATGAAGACTTCCAAGATTCATTATACTGTTAAATGAAGAGTTTCCAAGATTCATTATACTGTTAAATGAAGACTTTCCAAGATTCATTATACTGTTAAATGAAGACTTCCTAAGATCCATTACACTGTTAAATGAAGACTTTCCAAGATTCATTATACTATTAAATGAAGACTTTCCAAGATTCATTATACTGTTAAATGAAGACTTCTCAAGATTCATTATAATGTTAAATGAAGACTTCCCATGATTAATTATACTGTTAAATTAAGAGTTTCCAAGATTCATTATACTGTTAAATGAAGAGTTTCCAAGATTAACTATACTGTTAAATGTAGACTTCCCAATAGTCATTATACTGTTAAATGAAGACCTCCCAGTATTCATTATACTGTTAGTAGATTCATTATAATGCTAAATGAAGACTTTTAAAGATTCATTATATTGTTAAATGAAGACTTTCCAAGATGCATTATTCAGTTAAATGAGTACTTTCCAAGATTCATTATACTGTTAAATGAAGACTTTCCATGATTCATAAAACTTTAAAATGAAGAGATTCCAATATTCATTATATTGTTAAATGATGACTTTCCAAGATTCATTATATTGTTAAATGAGGATTTTCCAAGATTCATTATACTAAGTGAAGACTTTCCAATATTCATTATACTGTTAAATGAATACTTTCCATGATTCATTATACTTTTAAATGAAGAGATTCCAAGATTCAGTGTACTGTTAAATGAAGAGTTTCCAAGATTCATTTTACTGTTAAATGAAGACTTCCTAAGATTCATTATACTGTTAAACAAAGACTTCCCATGATTCATTATACTGTGAAATGAAGACTTTCCAAGATTCATTATACTGTTAAATGAAGAGTTTCCAAGATTCAATATACTGTTAAATGAAGAGTTTACAAGATTAATTATACTGTTAAATGAAGAGTTTTCAAGATTCTATGTACTTTTAAATGGAGACTTCCCAAGATTCATTATACTGTTAAATGAAGAGTTTCAAAGATTCATTGTACTATTAAATGAAGACTTTTCAAGATTCATTAAACTGTTAAATGAAGACTTACTAAAATTCATTATATTCTTAAATGAAGACTTCCTAAGATTCATTATACTGTTAAATGAAGAGTTTCTAAGATTCATTATATTGTGAAATGAAGACTTTCCAAGCTCCATTATACTGTTAAATGAAGACTTCCAAGATTCATTATACTGTTAAATGATGACTTTCCAAGATTCATTATACTGTTAAATGAAGACTTTCCAAGATTCATTATACTGTTAAGGACTTTCCAAGATTCATTATACTGTTAAATGAAGAGTTTCCAAGATTCAATATACTGCTAAATGAAGACTTCACAGGATTAATTATACTGTTAATTGAAGACTTTCCAAGATTCATTATACTGTTAAATGAATACATTCCAACATTCATTATACTGTTAAATGAAGAGTTTCTAAGATTCATTATACTTTTAAACAAAGAGTTTCTAAGATTCATTATACTGCTAAATGAAAACTTCCTAAGATTCATTATACTGTTAAATGAAGTTTCCAAGATTAATTATATTGTTAAAGGAATACTTTCCAAGATTCATTATACTGTTAAATGAAGACTTTCCAAGATTCATTATACTGTTAAATGAAAATTTTCAAAGATTCATTATACTGTTAAATGAAGACTTCCCAAAATGTATTATACTGTTAAATGAAGACTTTCCAAGATTCATTAAACTGTTAAATGAAGACTTCCCAAGATTGATTATACTGTTAAACAAAGACTTTCCAAGATTCATTAAACTGTTAAAAGAAGACTTCCCAAGATTCATTATACTGTTAAATGAAGACTTCCAAGATTCCTTTTAATGTTAAAGGAATACTTTCCAAGATTCATTATACTGTTAAATGAAGACTTTCCAAGATTCATTATACTGTTAAATGAAGACTTTCCAAGATTCATTATACTGTTAAATGAAGACTTCTCAAAATTTATTATATTGTTAAACCAAGACTTTTAAAGATTCATTATACTGTTAAACTAAGACTTTCCAAGATTCATTATACTGTTAAATGAAGACTTTCGAAGATTCATTATACTGTTAAATAAAGACTGCCTAAGATTAATTATATTGTTAAAGGAAGACTGTCCAAGATTCAATTACATTGTTAAATGAAGACTTTCCAAGATTCATTATACTGTTAAATGAGGACTTTCCAAGATTCAGTATACTGTTAAACAAAGACTTCAGAGATTCATTATACTGCTAAATGGAAACTTCCTAAGATTCATTATACTGTTAAATGAAGACTTACCAAGATTCATTATACTGCTAAATGAAGACTTTCCAAGATTCATTATACTGTTAAATGAAGACTTTCCAAGATTCATTATACTGTTAAATGAAGACTTTCCAAGATTCATTATACTGTTAAATGAAGACTTTCAAGATTCATTATACTGTTAAATGAAGACTTTCCAAGAGTCATTATACTGTTAAATGAAGACTTACCAAGATTCATTATACTGCTAAATGAAGACTTCCCAAGATTCATTATACTGTTAAATGAAGGGTTTGCAAGATTCACTATACTATTAAATAAACACTTCCAAGGATTCATTATATGGTTAAATGAAGAGTTTCCAAGATTCATTATACTGTTAAAGGAAGAGTTTCTAAGATTCATTATACTGTTAAATGAAGACTTTCCAAGATTCATTATACTGTTAAATGAAGACTTTCCAAGATTCATTATACTGTTAAATGAAGAGTTTCAAGATTCATTATACTGTTAAATGAAGACTTTCCAAGATTCATTATACTGTTAAATGAAGACTTCCCAAGATTCATTATACTGTTAAATGAAGACTTTCCAAGATTCATTATACTGTTAAATGAAGAGTTTCCAAGATTCATTATACTGTTAAATGAAGACTTTCCAAGATTCATTATACTGTTAAATGAAGACTTCCACCAAGATTCATTATACTGTTAAATGAAGAGTTTCAAGATTCACTATATTTCTAAATAAAGACTTCCTAAGATTCATTATACTTTTAAATGAAGAGTTTCCAAGATTCATTATACTGCCAAATGAAGAGTTTCCAAGATTCATTATACTGTTAAATAATGACTTCCCAAGATTCATTATACTGTTAAATGTAGACTTCCTAATATTCGTTATGCTGTTAAATGAAGACCTGCCAAGATTCATTATACTGTTAAACAAAGACTTCTTAAGATTCATTATTCTGCGAAATGAAGAGTTTCCAAGATTCATTATACTGCCAAATGAAGAGTTTCCAAGATTCATTATACTGTTAAATAATGACTTCCCAAGATTCATTATACTGTTAAATGAAGAGTTTCCAGATTCATTATACTGGTAAATGAACACTTCCCAAGATTCATTATACTGTTAAATGAAGACTTTCCAAGATTAATTATACTGTTAAATTAAGACTTTCCAAGATTCATTATACTGTTAATCAAAGTGTTCCAAGATTTATTATACTGTTAAACGAAGACTTTCCAAGATTCATTATACTGTTAAATGAAGACTTTCCAAGATTCATTATACTGTTAAATGAAGACTTTCCAAGATTCATTATACTGTTAAATGAAGACTTTCCAAGATTCATTATACTGTTAAATGAAGACTTTCCAAGATTAATTATACTGTCAAATGAAGAATTTCCAAGATTCATTATACTGTTAAATGGAGACTTCCCAAGATTCATTATCCTGCTAAATAAAAACTTCCTAAGATTTATTATGCTGTTAAATGAAGAGTTTCTAAGATTCATTATACTGCTAAATGAAGAGTTTCCAAGATTCATTATTATGTTAAATGAAGATTTTCCAAGATTTATTATACAGTTAAATGAAGAGTTTAAAAGATTCATTATACTGTTAAATGAATAATTTCCAAGATTCATTATAGTGTTAAATGAAGACTTTTAAAGATTCATTATACTGTTAAATGAAAAGTTTCCAAGATTCATTATACTGTTAAATGAAGACTTCCCAAGATTCATTATACTGTTAAATGAAGACTTTCCAAGATTCATTATACTGTTAAATGAAGACATTTAAAGATTCATTATACTGTTAAATGAACAGTTTCCAAGATTCATTATACTGTTAAATGGAGGCTTTACCAATATTCATTGCACTGTTAAATGAAGAGTTTCCAAGATTCATTATACTGTTAAATGAAGACTTTCCAAGATTCTTTATACTGTTAAAGAATGACTTCCTAAGATCCATTACACTGTTAAATGAAGACTTTCCAAGATTCCTTATACTCTTAAATGAAGACTTTCCAAGACTCATTATACTGTTAAATGAAGACTTCCCAAGATTCATTATACTGTTAAATTAAGACTTTCCAAGATTCAGTATACTGTTAAATGAAGAGTTTCAAAGATTAATTATACTGTTAAATGAAGAGTTTCCAAGAATCATTATAATGTTAAATGAATACTTCCTATGATTCATTATATTATTAAATGAAAAATTTCCATGATTCATTGTACTGTTAATCAAAGACTTTTCATGATTCATTATGCTGTTAAATGAAGAGTTTCCAAGATTTATTATAGTGTTAAAGAAAGACTTCTAAAGATTCATTATACTGTTAAACGAAGAATTCTCAAGATCAATTATACTGTTTAATGAAGAGTTGCCCAGATTCATTATGCTGTTAAATAAAGACTTCCCAAGATTTAGTATACTGTTAAATGAAGACTTTCCAAGATTCATTATACTGTTAAATGAAGACTTCTCAAAATTTATTATATTGTTAAATGGAGGCTTTACCAATATTCATTATACTGTTAAACTAAAAGTTTCCAAGATTCATTATACTGTTAAATGAAGACTTTCCAAGGTTCATTATACTCTTAAATAAAGACTTCCAAGATTTATTACACTGTTAAATGAAGATTTTTAAAGATTCATTATACTGTTAAATGAAGAGATTCCAAAATTCATTACATTGTTATTTGAAGACTTTCCAAGATTCATTATACTGCTAAATAAGGACTTTCCAAGATTCATTATACTGTTAAATGAAGACCTCCTAAGATTCATTATACTGTTAAATGAAGACTTTCCGAGATTCATTATAGTGTTAAATGAAGAGTTTCTAAGATTCATTATCCTGTTAAATGAAGACTTCCCAAGATTCATTTTAATGTTATATGAAGACTTTTCAGGATTCAGTATACTGCTAAATGAAAACTCTGCAGGATTAATTATACTGTTAAATGAAGACTTGCCAAGATCCATTATACTGTTAAATGAAGACTTTAAAAGATTCATTATACTGTAGGTAGAAGTAGTTCCAAGATTAATTATACTTTTAAATGAAGAGCTTACACGATTCATTATATTAAGTAAAGACTTGCCAAGATGCATTATACTGCTAAATGAAGAGTTTCCAAAAATCATTATACTATTAAATGAAGACTTTCCAAGATTCATTATACTGTTAAATGATGACTTCCCAAGATTCATTATACTGTTAAATGAAGACTTCACAGGATTAATTATACTGTTAAATGAAGACTTTCCAAGATTCATTATACTGTTGAATAAAGACTGCTCAAGAGTCATTATATTGTTAAATGAAGACTTTCCAAGAGTCATTATAATGTTAAATGTGGACTTTCCAAGATTCATTATACGGTAAATGAAGAGTTTCAAAGATTCATTGTACTATTAAATGAAGACTTTTCAAGATTCATTAAACTGTGAAACAAAGAGTTTCCAAGAATTATTATACTGTTAAAATGAAGACTTCCTAAAATTCATTATACTGTTAAATGAAGAGTTTCCAGAATTCCTTTATTGTTAAACGAAGACTTCCCATGATGTATTATACTGTTAAATGAAGAGTTTCCCAAATCCATTTTACTGTTAAATGAAGAGTTTCCAAGATTAATTACACTGTTAAATAAAGACTTCCAAAGATTCATTATACTGTTAAATGAGGACTTCCCAAGCTTCACTATACTGTTAAATGAAGATTTTCTAAGACTCATTAATCTCGTAAATGAAGACATCCAAAAATTTTTTATACTGTTAAACAAAGACTTCCCAAGATTGAGTATACTGTTAAACAAGGAGTTTCTAAGATTCATTATACTGCTAAATGAATAGTTTCCAAGATTCATTATCCTGTTAAATGAAGACTTTCCAAGATTTATTATACTGTTAAATGAAGAGCTGCCAAGATTCAATATACTGTTAAATGAAGGCTTTCCAAGATTCATTATATGTTAAATGAGGACTTTCCAACATTCAGTATACTGTTAAATGAAGACTTCCCAAGATTCATTATACTGTTAAATGAAGAGTTTCCAAGATTCATTATACTGTCAAAGGAAGAGTTTCCAAGATTCATTGTACTGTTAAATGAAGACTTCCCAAGATTCATTATACCTTTAAATGAAGACTTTCCAAGATTAATTATACTGTTAAATGAAGACTTGCCAAGATTCATTATACTGTTAAATGGAGAGTTTCCAAGATTCATTATACTGTTAAATTAAGACTTTCCAAGATTCATTAAACTGTTAAATGAAGACGTCCCAAGATTCATTATACTGTTAAATGAAGACTTTTGAAGATTCATTATACTGTTAAATGAAGAGCTTCCAATATTCACTATATTGTTAAATGTAGACTTCCCAATATTCATTATATTGTTAAATGAAGACTTGCCAAGATTCATTATACTGTTAAATGGAGAGTTTCCAAGATTAATTATATTGTTAAAGGAATACTTTCCAAGATTCGTTATACTGTTAAATGAAGACTTTTAATGATTCATTATACTGTTAAATGAAGACTTTCCAAGATTCATTAAACTGTTAAATGAAGACTTCCCAAGATTGATTATACTGTTAAATGAAGACTTCCAAGATTCATTATACTGTTAAATGAAGACTTCCCAAGATTTATTATACTGTTAAATGAAGACTTTACAAGATTCATTACTGTTAAATGAAGAGTTTCCAAAATTCATTGTACTGTCAAATGAAGACTTCCCAAGACTCATTATACTGTTAAACAACAGTTTCCAAGATTCATTATACTGTTAAAACAAGGCTTTCCAATATTCATTATACTGTTAAATGAAGACTTTCCAAGATTCATTATATTGTTAGATGAAGACTTTCCATGATTCATTATACTTTTAAATGAAGATATCCTAAGATTCATTATACTGTTAAATGAAGAGCTTCCAATATTCACTATATTGTTAAATGTAGACTTCCCAATATTCATTATATTGTTAAATGAAGAGTTTCCAAGATTAATTATTTTGTTAAATGAAGGCTTTCCAAGATTAATTATGCTGTTAAATGACTACTTTAAAGATTGGTTATACTGTTAAATGAAGAGTTTCAAAGATTAATTATACTGTTAAATGAAGACTTCCCAAGATTCATTATACGGTTAAACAAACACTTTCCAAGATTTGTTATACTGTTAAATGAAGATTTTCCAAGATTCATTATACTGTTAAATGAAGACTTTCCAAGATTCATTATCCTGTTAAATGAAGAGTTCCCAAAATTCATTATAATGTTAAATGAAGACTTCCAAGATTCATTATACTGTTAAATGAAGACTTTCCAAGATTCATTATACTGCTAAATGAAGATAATTATACTGTTAAATGAAGAGTTTCCAAGATTCATTTTTCTGTTAAATGAAGATTATTATACTGTTAAATGAAGACTTTCCAAGATTCATTGTACTATTACATGAATACTTTCAAAGATTCATTATACTGTTAAAAGAAGAGTTTCCAAGATTCATTATACTGTTAAATGGAGACATCCCAGGATTCATTATACTGTTAAACTAAGAGTTCCAAGATTCATTATACTGTTAAATGAAGACTTTCCAAGATTCATTATACTGTTAAATAAAGACTGCTCAAGATTCATTATATTGTTAAATGAAGACTTTCCAAGAGTCATTATAATGCTAAATGTGGACTTTCCAAGATTCAGTATACTGTTAAACGATGACTTCCCAAGATTCATTATACTGTTAAATGAAGATTTCCTAAGATTCATTATACTGTTAAACGAAGAGTTTCCAGGATTCATTATAATGCTAAAAGAAAAGTTTCCAAGATTAATTATACTGTTAAATGAAGAGTTTCCAAGATTCATTATACTATTAAATGAAGAGTTTCCAAGATTCATTATACTGTTAAATGAAGACTTCCCATGATTAATTATACTGTTAAATGGAGACTTCCCAAGATTCATTATACTGTTAAATGAAGAGTTCCAAGATTAGATTCAATTACATTGTTAAATGAAGACTTTCCAAGATTCATTATACTGTTAAATGAGGACTTTCCAAGATTCAGTATACTGTTAAACAAAGACTTCAGAGATTCATTATACTGTTAAATGAAGACTTCAAGATTCATTATACTGTTAAAAGAAGGCTTTCCAAGATTGATTATACTGTTAAATGAAGAGTTTCCAAGATTCATTATTATGTTAAATGAAGATTTTCTAAGATTCATTAAACAGTTAAACTAAGAGTTTAAAAGATTTATTATACTGCTAAATGAGGACTTCCTAAGATTCATTATACTGCTAAATGAGGACTTCCTAAGATTCATTATACTGTTAAACGAAGAGTTTCTAAGATTCATTATATTGTGAAATGAAGACTTTCCAAGCTCCATTATATGTTAAATGAAGACTTACCAAAATTCATTATATTGTTAAATGAAGACTTCCTAAGATTCATTATACTGTTAAATGAAGAGTTTCTAAGATTCATTATACTTTTAAATGAAGAGTTTCCAAGATTCATTTTACTGTTAAATAAAGACTTCCCATAATTCATTATACTGTTAAATGAAGACTTCCCAAGATTCATTATACGGTTAAATGAAGAGTTTCCAAGATTCATTATACTGTTAAATGAAGACTTTCCACGATTTATTATACTGTTAAATGAAGATTTTCCAAGATTCATTATACTGTTAAATGAAGACTTTCCAAGATTCATTATCCTGTTAAATGAAGAGTTCCCAAAATTCATTATAATGTTAAATGAAGACTTCCCAAGATTCATTAAAAAAA
>NC_056729.1:122652889-122671619 GCF_019279795.1 Protopterus annectens
GATTTCCATGATTCAGTATACTGTTACATGATGACTTCCCAAGATTCATTATTCCCTTAAATAAAGACTTTTGAAGATTCATTATACTGTTAATAAAAAAGTTTCCCAGATTCATTATACTGTTAAATAAAGACTTCCCAAGATTCAGAATATGCTAAGCGAAGACTTCACATGATTATTTAAAGTGTTAAATGAAGACTTTCCAAGATTCATTATACTTTTAAGTGAAGAGTTCCCGGGATTCATTTTACTGTTAAATGAAGACTTTCCAATGTTCATTATAATGTTAAATAAAGACTTCCCATGATTCATTACACTGCTAAATGAAGTCTTTCCAAGATGCGTTATACTGTTAAACAAAGAGTTTCGAAGACTCACTATACTGTTAAATGTAGATTTCCAAATATTCATTATACTGTTAAATGAAGATTTTTAAAGATTCATTATACTGCTAAATGAAGAGTTTCCAAGATTCATTATACTGTTAAAACAAGAGTTTCCAAGATTCATTATACTTTTAAATGAAGACATCCCAAACTGTATTATACTCTTAAACCAAGACTGAAACGATTCATTATACTATTAAATGAAGACTTTCCAAGATTCATTATAATGTTAATAGAGGACTTACAAATATTTATTTTACTGTTAAACAAAGAATTCCCAAGATTAATTATACTGTTAAATGAAGAGTTTCCAAGATTCATTATACTGTTAAATGAAGACTTCCTAAGATTCATTATACTATTAATTGTAGAGTTTCAAGATACATTATACTGCTAAATGAAGAGTTTCCAAGATTAATTATACTTTTAAATGAAGAGTTTCTAAGATTTGTTATACTGCTGAATGAAGACTTCCTAAGATTCATTATACTGTTAAACAAAGAGTTTCAAAGATTCACTATACTACTAACTGAAAACTGTTTCATTATACTTTTAAACAGTTTCTATGATTCATTATACTGCTAAATGAAGAGTTTCAAAGATTCATTATATGGTTCAATGAAGAGTTTCCAAGATTCATTGTACTGTCAAATGAAGACTTCCCAAAATTTATTATACTGTTAAACCAAGACTGTAAAGATTCATTATACTGTTAGATTAAGACTTTCCAAGACTCATTAGACTGTTAAATGAAGAGTTTCCAAGATTCATTATACTGTTAAATGAAGACTTGCCAAGACTCCTTATACTGCTAAACAAGAGTTTCCAAGATTCATTATATTGTTGAATGAGGGCTTTCCAGGATTCATTATACTGTTAAATGAAGACATTCCAAGATTCATTATACTGTTAAATAAAGACTGCCCAAGATTAATTATATTCTTTAAGGAATACTTTCCAAGGTGCATTATACTGCTAAATGAAGAGTTTCCAAGATTCACTATAATGTTAAATGAAGACTTGCCAAGATTCATTATACTGTTAAATGAAGTCTTTCCATGATTCATTATACTGTTAAATGAAGATGTCCCAAGATTCATTATACTGTTAAATGAAGACTTTTGAAGATTAATTATACTGTTAATGGAAACTTTTCCCATATTCATTATACTGTCAAAAAAGGATTTCCCAAGATTCAGAATACAGCTAAGGGAAGACTATACAGGATTAATTGTACTGTAAAATTAAGACTTTCCAAGATTCATTATACTTTTAAATAAAGAGTTTCCCAGATTCATTATCATGTTAAATAATGAGTTCACAATATTCATTACACTGTTAAAAGAAGACTTTTATAGACTTGTATACTGTTAATTGAAGTTTCCAAGATTCCTTATACTATTAAATGAAGAGTTTCCAAGATTCAATATAGTGGTAAATGTTGACTTCCCAATATTCATTATACTGTTAAACAATGACTTCCTAAGATTCATTATACTTTTAAATTAAGACTTTCCAAGACTCCTTATACTGTTAAATGAAGAGTTTACAAGATTCATTATAATGTTAAACAAAGAATTCCCAATATTCAATATACTGTTAAAAGAAGATTTTTAAAATGTTATTATACTATTAAATGTAGAGTTTTTTACATTCCTTATGCTATTAAATGAGAAGTTTCCAAGATTAATATACTGTTAAATGTAGACTTCCCAATATTCATTATACTGTTAAATGAAGACATCCTAAGATTCATTATACTTTTAAATGAAGACTTTCCAAGATTCCTTATACTATTAAATGCAGAGTTTCAAAGATTCATTAAACTGCTAAATGAAGAGTTTCCAAGATTCATTATACTTTTAAATGAAGACATTCCAAGATTCATTATACTGTTAAATGAAGACTTCCCAAGACTCAATATTCTGCTAAACAAGAGTTTCCAAGATTCATTATATTGTTGAATGAAGGCTTTCCAAGATTGATTATACTGTTAAATGAAGACATCCCAAGATTCATTATACTGTTAAATAAAGACTGCCCAAGATTAATTATATTCTTTAAGGAATACTTTCCAAGGTGCATTATACTGCTAAATGAAGAGTTTCCAAGATTCACTATAATGTTAAATGAAGACTTGCCAAGATTCATTATACTGTTAAATGAAGACTTTTAAAGATTCATTACACTGTTAATTGGAGACTTTCCAAGATTCATTATACTTTTAAAAAAAGAGTTTACAAGATTCGTTATATTAAGTAAAGACTTGCCAAGATGCATTATACTGTTAACAGAAACATTCTCAGAATTCATTATACTGTTAAATGACAACTTTCCAAGATTCAATATACTGATAAACAAAGAGTTTCTATAGGTCATTATACAGCTAAAGGAAGTGTTTCAAAGACTCATTATAGTGCAAAATGAAGAGTTTCTTAAATTCATTGTACTACTAAATTAGGACATTCCAACATTCATTATACTGTTAAAAGAAGAGTTTCCAAGAAATATTATACTGTTAAAAGAAGAGTTTCCAAGAATAATTATATTTTTAAATGGTAAGATTCATTATACTATTAAATGAAGAGTTTCTAAGATTCATTGCACTGTTAATCAAAGACTTCCCAAGATTCATTATGCTGTTAAATGAAGAGTTTCCAAGATTCATTATACTGTTAAATGAAGTCTTTCCATGATTCATTATACTGTTAAATGAAGACGTCCCAAGATTCATTATACTTTTAAAAGAAGAGTTTACAAGATTCATTATATTAAGTAAAGACTTGCCAAGATGCATTATACAGTTAACAGAAAACTTCCTAGAATTCATTATATTCTTAAATGAAGACTTTCCAAGATTCATTATACTTTTAAACAAAGAGTTTCTATAGTTCAGTATACTGCTAAAGGAAGAGTTTCAAAGATTCATTATATTGTAAAATGCAGAGTTTCCAAGATTCATTATACTACTAAATGAAGACATTCCAAGATTCATTATACTGTTACAAAAAGAGTTTCCAAGAATCATTACACTGTTAAAAGAAGAGTTTCCAAGAATAATTATATTTTTAAAAGGAGACTTCCCAAGAGTCATTATACTGTTAAATTAAGTATTTCCATGATTCAGTATACTGTTACATGATGACTTCCCAAGATTCATTATTCTGTTAATAAAGACTTTTGAAGATTCATTATACTGTTAATAAAAAAGTTTCCCAGATTCATTATACTGTTAAATAAAGACTTCCCAAGATTCAGAATATGCTAAGCGAAGACTTCACATGATTATTTAAAGTGTTAAATGAAGACTTTCCAAGATTCATTATACTTTTAAGTGAAGAGTTACCGGGATTCATTTTACTGTTAAATGAAGACTTTCCAATGTTCATTATAATGTTAAATAAAGACTTCCCATGGTTCATTACACTGCTAAATTAAGTATTTCCAAGATGCTTTATACTGTTAAACAAAGAGTTTCGAAGACTCACTATACTGTTAAATGTAGATTTCCAAATATTCATTATACTGTTAAATGAAGATTTTTAAAGATTCATTATACTGCTAAATGAAGAGTTTCCAAGATTCATTATACTGTTAAAACAAGAGTTTCCAAGATTGATTATACTTTTAAATGAAGACATCCCAAACTGTATTATACTCTTAAACCAAGACTGAAACGATTCATTATACTATTAAATGAAGACTTTCCAAGATTCATTATAATGTTAATAGAGGACTTACAAATATTTATTTTACTGTTAAACAAAGAATTCCCAAGATTAATTATACTGTTAAATGAAGAGTTTCCAAGATTCATTATACTGTTAAATGAAGACTTCCTAAGATTCATTACAAGATTCTTTATACTATTAATTGTAGAGTTTTCAAGATACATTATACTGCTAAATGAAGAGTTTCCAAGATTAATTATACTTTTAAATGAAGAGTTTCTAAGATTTGTTATACTGCTGAATGAAGACTTCCTAAGATTCATTATACTGTTAAACAAAGAGTTTCAAAGATTCACTATACTACTAACTGAAAACTGTTTCATTATACTTTTAAACAGTTTCTATGATTCATTATACTGCTAAATGAAGAGTTTCAAAGATTCATTATATGGTTCAGTGAAGAGTTTCCAAGATTCATTGTACTGTCAAATGAAGACTTCCCAAAATTTATTATACTGTTAAACCAAGACTGTAAAGATTCATTATACTGTTAGATTAAGACTTTCCAAGACTCATTAGACTGTTAAATGAAGAGTTTCCAAGATTCATTATACTGTTAAATGAAGACTTCCCAAGACTCCTTATACTGCTAAACAAGAGTTTCCAAGATTCATTATATTGTTGAATGAAGGCTTTCCAGGATTCATTATACTGTTAAATGAAGACATCCCAAGATTCATTATACTGTTAAATAAAGACTGCCCAAGATTAATTATATTCTTTAAGGAATACTTTCCAAGGTGCATTATACTGCTAAATGAAGAGTTTCCAAGATTCACTATAATGTTAAATGAAGACTTGCCAAGATTCATTATACTGTTAAATGAAGTCTTTCCATGATTCATTATACTGTTAAATGAAGATGTCCCAAGATTCATTATACTGTTAAATGAAGACTTTTGAAGATTAATTATACTGTTAATGGAAACTTTTCCCATATTCATTATACTGTCAAAAAAGGATTTCCCAAGATTCAGAATACAGCTAAGGGAAGACTATACAGGATTAATTGTACTGTAAAATTAAGACTTTCCAAGATTCATTATACTTTTAAATAAAGAGTTTCCCAGATTCATTATCATGTTAAATAATGAGTTCACAATATTCATTACACTGTTAAAAGAAGACTTTTATAGACTTGTATACTGTTAATTGAAGTTTCCAAGATTCCTTATACTATTAAATGAAGAGTTTCCAAGATTCACTATAGTGGTAAATGTTGACTTCCCAATATTCATTATACTGTTAAACAATGACTTCCTAAGATTCATTATACTTTTAAATTAAGACTTTCCAAGACTCCTTATACTGTTAAATGAAGAGTTTACAAGATTCATTATAATGTTAAACAAAGAATTCCCAATATTCAATATACTGTTAAAAGAAGATTTTTAAAATGTTATTATACTATTAAATGTAGAGTTTTTTACATTCCTTATGCTATTAAATGAGAAGTTTCCAAGATTAATATACTGTTAAATGTAGACTTCCCAATATTCATTATACTGTTAAATGAAGACGTCCTAAGATTCATTATACTTTTAAATGAAGACTTTCCAAGATTCCTTATACTATTAAATGCAGAGTTTCAAAGATTCGTTAAACTGCTAAATGAAGAGTTTCCAAGATTCATTATACTTTTAAATGAAGACATTCCAAGATTCATTATACTGTTAAATGAAGACTTCCCAAGACTCAATATTCTGCTAAACAAGAGTTTCCAAGATTCATTATATTGTTGAATGAAGTCTTTCCAAGATTGATTATACTGTTAAATGAAGACATCCCAAGATTCATTATACTGTTAAATAAAGACTGCCCAAGATTAATTATATTCTTTAAGGAATACTTTCCAAGGTGCATTATACTGCTAAATGAAGAGTTTCCAAGATTCACTATAATGTTAAATGAAGACTTGCCAAGATTCATTATACTGTTAAATGAAGAATTTTAAAGATTCATTACACTGTTAACTGGAGACTTTCCAAGATTCATTATACTGTTAAAATAAGAGTTTCCAAGATTCATTATACTTTTAAATGAAGACTTCCCAAAATGTATTATACTTTTAAACCAAGACTGAAAAGATTCATTATACTATTAAATGAAGACTTTCCAAGATGCATTATAATGTTAATTGAGAACTTCCAAATATTCATTTTACTGTTAAACAAAGAATTCCCAAGATTAATTATACTGTTGAATGAAGAGTTTCCAAGATTCATTATACTGTTAAATGTAAACTTCCCAATATTCATTATACTGTTAAATGAAGACTTCCTAAGATTCATTATACTGTTAAATGAACACTTTCCAAGATTCTTTATACTATTAAATGTAGAGTTTCCAAGATACATTATACTGCTAAATGAAGAGTTTTCAAGATTAACTATACTTTTAAAAGAAGAGTTTCTAAGCTTTGTTATACTGCTGAATGAAGACTTCCTAAGATTCATTATACTGTTAAACAAAGAGTTTCTAAGATTCATTATACTGCTAACTGAAAACTTCCTAAGTTTCATTATACTTTTAAACAGTTTCACTGATTCATTATACTGCTAAATGAAGAGTTTCAAAGATTCATTATATGGTTCAATGAAGAGTTTCCAAGATTCATTGTACTGTTAAATGAAGACTTACCAAGATTCATTATACTGCTAAATGAAGACTTTCCGAGATTTGTTATACTGTTAAATGAAGAGTTTACAAGATTCATTATATTAAATGAAGACTTCCAAGATTCATTATACTGTTAAATGAAGACATTCCAAGATTCATTATACTGTGAAATGAAGACTTTCCAAGATTCCTTATACTATTAAATGAAGAGTTTCCAAGAATCATTATACTGTTAAACAAACAGTTTCTATGATTCATTATACTGCTAAATGAATAGTTTCCAAGATTCATTATCCTGTTAAATGAAGACGTTCCAAGATTTATTATACTGTTAAATGAAGAGCTGCCAAGATTCAATATACTGTTAAATGAAGACTTTCCAAGATTCATTGTACTGTTAAATGAAGACTTCCCAAGATTCATTTTAATGTTATATGATGACTTTCCAAGATTCATTGTACTGTTAAATGAAAACTTTCCAAGATTCTTTATACTTTTAAATGAAGACTTGCCAAGATCCATTATACTGCTAAATGAAGAGTTTCCAAAAATCATTATACTGTTTAATGAAGAGTTTCTAAGATTCATTATACTGTTAAATGAAGACTTTCTAAGATTCATTATACTGTTAAATGAAGAGTTTCCAAGATTCATGATACTGTCAAATGAAGACTTCCCAAGGCTCATTATACTGTTAAATGAAGACTTCCCAAGATTTATTATACTGTTAAATGAAGACTTTACAAGATTCATTATACTGTTAAATGAAGAGTTTCCAAGATTCATGATACTGTCAAATGAAGACTTCCCAAGACTCATTATACTGCTAAACATGAGTTTCCAAGATTCATTATACTGTTAAAAGAAGGCTTTCCAAGATTGATTATACTGTTAAATGAAGAGTTTCCAAGATTCATTATTATGTTAAATGAAGAGTTTCCAAGATTCATTATACTGTTAAATGTAGAGTTTCCAATGTTCATTATACTGTTAAATGAAGACTTTCCAAGATTGATTATACTGTTAAATGAAGAGTTTCCAAGATTCATTATTATGTTAAATGAAGATTTTCTAAGATTCATTATACTGTTAAATGAAGACTTTCCAAGCTCCATTATATGTTAAATGAAGACTTTCCAAGATTCATTATACTGCTAAATGAAGATAATTATACTGTTAAATGAAGAGTTTCCAAGATTCATTTTTCTGTTAAATGAAGACTTATCAAGATTCATTATACTATTAAATGAAGAGTTTCCTAGATTCATTGTATTGTTAACCAAAGACTTCTCAAGATTCATTATGATGTTAAATTAAGAGTTTCCAAGATTAATTTTATTGTTAAATGAAGGCGTTCCAAGATTCATTATACTGTTAAATGAACAGTTTACAAGATCATTATACTGTTAAATGAAGAGTTTCCAAGATTCATTTTTCTGTTAAATGAAGACTTATCAAGATTCATTATACTGTTTAATAAAGACTTTCCAAGATTTATTATACTGTTAAATGAAGAGTTTTCAAGAATCATTATACTGTTAAATGAAGAGTTTCTAAGATTCATTAGACAGTTAAATGAAGAGTTTCCAAGATTCGTGGTACTGTTAAATGAAAATTTTCAAAGATTCATTGTATTATTACATGAATACTTTCCAAGATGCATTATACTGTTAAAAGAAGAGTTTCCAAGAATCATTATACTGTTAAAAGAACAGCTTCCAAGAATCATTATTCTGGTAAATGAATACTTCTTAAGATTCATTATAGTGTTAAATGAAGAGTTTCTAAGATTCATTATCCTGTTAAATGAAGACTTCCCAAGATTCATTTTAATGTTATATGAAGACTTTTCAGGATTCAGTATACTGCTAAATGAAGAGTTTCCAAAAATCATTATACTGTTTAATGAAGAGTTTCTAAGATTCATTATACTGTTAAATGAAGACGTTCAAAGATTTATTATACTGTTAAATGAAAAGTTGCCAAGATTCATTATACTGTTAAACTAAGAGTTCCAAGATTCATTATACTGTTAAATGAAGACTTTCCAAGATTCATTATACTGTTAAATAAAGACTTCCAAGATTCATTATACTGTTAAAAGGAGGCTTTCCAAGATTCATTGCACTGGTAAATGAGTTTCCAAGATTCATTATACTGTTAAATGAAGACTTCCTAAGATTCATTATACTATTAAATGAAGACTTTCCAAGATTCTTTATACTGTTAAATGAAGAGTTTCCAGGATTCATTATACTGTTAAATGAAGACTTTCCAAGCTCCATTATATGTTAAATGAGGACTTTCCAACATTCAGTATACTGTTAAATGAAGACTTCCCAAGATTCATTATACTGTTAAATGAAGAGTTTTAAAGATTCATTAAACTGTTAAATAAAGACTTCCCAAGATTCATTATACTGTTAAATGAAGACTTCCAAGATTCATTATAATGCTAAATAAAGAGTTTCCAGGATTCCTTATACTGTTAACTAATGACTTCCCAAGATCCATTATCCTGTTAAATGAAGAGGTTCCAGATTTATTATACAGTTAAACAAAGAGTTTCCCATATTTATTCTACTGTTAAATAAAGAGTACACAATATTCATTATATTGTTAAATAAAGACTATCCAAGACTCATTATTTTGTTAAATGAAGACTTTCCAAGATTCATTAGACTGTTAAATGAAGACTGATTTATTATACTGTTAAACAGTTTCTATGATTCATTATACTGCTAAATGAAGAGATACAAAAATTCATTATACGGTTTAATGAGGAGTTTCCAACATTCATTGTATTGTTAAATAAAGACTTCCCAAAATTTATTACACTGTTAAACCAAGACTGTAAAGATTATACTGTTAAATGAAGACTTTCCAAGATTCATTATATTGTTAGATGAAGACTTTCCATGATTCATTATACTGATAAATGAAGACTTCCCAAGATCCATTATACTGTTAAATTAAGACTTCCCAAGATGTAGTATACTGTTAAATGAAGACTTTCTAAGATTCATTATACTGTTAAATGAAGAGTTTCCAAGATTCATGATACTGTCAAATGAAGACTTCCCAAGATTCATTATATTGTTAAAGGAATATTTTCCAAGATTCATTATACTGTTAAATGAAGAGTTTCCAAGATTCACTATAATGTTAAATGAAGACTTGCCAAGATTCATTATACTGTTAAATGGAGAGTTTCCAAGATTCATTATACTGTTAAACAAAGACTTTCCAAGATTCATTAAACTGTTAAAAGAAGACTTCCCAAGATTCATTATATTGTTAGATGAAGACTTTCCAAGATTCATTATACTGTTAAATGAGGACTTTCCAAGATTCAGTATACTGTTAAATGAAGACTTACAAGATTCATTATACTGTTAAATTAAGACTTTCCAAGATTCATTATACTGTTAAATGAAGAGTTTCCAAGATTCATTATACTGTTAAATGAAGAGTTCACAAGATTCATTATACTGTTAAATGAAGACTTTTAAGATTCATTATACTGTTAAATGAAGTTTCTAAGATTCATTATACTGCTAAATGAATAGTTTCCAAGATTCATTATACTGTTAAGTGAAGACTTTCCAAGATTCATTATACTGTTAAATGAATACTTGCCATGATTCATTATACTTTTAAATGAAGACTTCCCAAGATGCATTATACTGCTAAACAAGAGTTTCCAAGATTCCTTTTAATGTTAAATGAAGGCTTTCCAAGATTCATTATACTGTTAAATGAAGACTTTTCAAGATTCATTAAACTGTGAAACGAAGAGTTTCCAAGAATTATTATACTGTTAAAATGAAGACTTCCAAAAATTCATTATACTGTTAAATGAAGAGTTTCCAAGATTCATTATATTGTTAAACGAAGACTTCCCATGATGTATTATACTGTTAAATGAAGAGTTTCCCAAATCCATTTTACTGTTAAATGAAGAGTTTCTAAGATTAATTATACTGTTAAATGAAGAGTTTCCAAGATTCATTATAATGTTAAATGGAGACTTCCCAAGATTCATTATACTGTTAAATGAAGACTTGCCAAGATTCATTATACTGTTAAATGGAGAGTTTCCAAGATTCATTATACTGTTAAACAAAGACTTTCCAAGATTCATTAAACTGTTAAAAGAAGACTTCCCAAGAAGTATTATACTGTTAAATGAAGACTTTCCAAGATTCTTTATACTGTTAAATAAAGAGTTTCCAAGATTAATTATATTGTTAAAGGAATACTTTCCAAGATTCATTATACTGTTAAATGAAGACTTTTAATGATTCATACTGTTAAATGAAGACTTTCCAAGATTCATTATACTGTTACAAAAGGAGTTTGCAAGAATCATTATACTGTTAAAAGAAGAGTTTACAAGAATAATTATATTTTTAAATGAAGACTTCCAAGATTTATTATACTGTTAAATGAAGAGTTTTCAAGAATCATTATACTGTTAAATGAAGAGTTTCTAAGATTCATTAGACAGTTAAATGAAGAGTTTCCAAGATTCGTGGTACTGTTAAATGAAGAGTTTCAAGATTCATTATACTGTTAAATGAAGACTTCCCAAGATTCATTATGCTGTTAAATGAAGAGTTTCCAAGATTCATTATACTGTTAAATGAAGAGTTTCCAAGATTCATTATAATGTTAAATGAAGTCTTCCAAGATTCATTATACTATTAAATGAAGAGTTTCTAAGATTCATTATACTGTTAAATTAAGACCTTCCAAGATTCATTATACTGTTAAATGAAGACTTTCCAAGATTCATTATATTGTTAGATGAAGACTTTCCATGATTCATTATACTTTTAAATGAAGACGTCCCAAGATTCATTATTCTTTTAAAAGAAGAGTTTACAAGATTCATTATACTGTTAAATAAAGACTTTCCAAGATTCATTATACAGTTAACAGACTTCCAAGATTCATTATACTGTTAAATAAAGACTTTCCAAGATTCATTATAATGTTAAATGAAGAGTTTCCAAGATTTATTATACTGTTAAAGGAAGAGTTTCAAAGATTCATTATAGTGTAAAATGAAAAGTTTCCAAAATTCATTGTTCTACTAAATGAAGACATTCCAAGATTCCTTATACTGTTAAAAGAAATGTTTCCAAGAAACATTATACTGTTAAAATAAGAGTTTCCTAGATTCATTGTATTGTTAACCAAAGACTTCTCAAGATTCATTATGATGTTAAATTAAGAGTTTCCAAGATTCATTATACTGTTAAATGAAGTCTTTCCATGATTCTTTATACTGTTAAATAAAGACTTTCCAAGATTCATTAAACCTTTAAACGAAGAGTTTCAAAGGTTCATTATACTGTTAAATAATGACTTCCCATGATTCCTTATACTGTCAAATGAAGACTTCCATGATTCATTATATTGTTAAATGATGACTTTCCAAGATTCATTATATTGTTAAATGAGGATTTTCCAAGATTCATTATACTAAGTGAAGACTTTCCAATATTCATTATACTGTTAAATAAAGACTTCCCAAGATTCATTATACTGCTAAATGAAGATTTCCAAGATTCATTATACTGTTATACGAAGAGTTTCAAAGATTCACTCTACTGTTAAATGTAGATTTCCCAATATTCATTATACTGTTTAAGGAAGATTTTTAAAGATTCATTATACTGTTAAATGAAGAGTTTCCAAGATTCATTATACTGTTAAATGAAGAGTTTCCAAGATTCATTATACTTTTAAATGAAGACATTCCAAGATTCATTATACTGTTAAACCAAGACTTCCAAGATTCATTATACTATTAAATGAAGACTTTCCAAAATTCATTATACTCTTAAATGAAGACTTTCAAAGATTCATTATACTGTTAAATGTAAACTTCCCAATATTCATTATACTGTTAAATGAAGACTTCCTAAGATTCATTATACTGTTAAATGAATACATTCCAAGATTCTTTATACTATTAATTGTAGAGTTTTCAAGATACATTATACTGCTAAATGAAGAGTTTCCAAGATTAATTATACTTTTAAATGAAGAGTTTCTAAGATTTGTTATACTGCTGAATGAAGACTTCCTAAGATTCATTATACTGTTAAACAAAGAGTTTCTAAGATTCATTATACTACTAACTGAAAACTGTTTCATTATACTTTTAAACAGTTTCTATGATTCATTATACTGCTAAATGAAGAGTTTCAAAGATTCATTATATGGTTCAATGAAGAGTTTCCAAGATTCATTGTACTGTTAAATGAAGACTTCCCAAAATTTATTATACTGTTAAACCAAGACTGTAAAGATTCATTATACTGTTAGATGAAGACTTTCCAAGACTCATTAGACTGTTAAATGAAGAGTTTCCAAGATTCATTATACTGTTAAATGAAGACTTCCCAAGACTCCTTATACTGCTAAACAAGAGTTTCCAAGATTCATTATATTGTTGAATGAAGGCTTTCCAAGATTCATTATACTGTTAAATGAAGACATCCCAAGATTCATTATACTGTTAAATAAAGACTGCCCAAGATTAATTATATTCTTTAAGGAATACTTTCCAAGGTGCATTATACTGCTAAATGAAGAGTTTCCAAGATTCACTATAATGTTAAATGAAGACTTGCCAAGATTCATTATACTGTTAAATGAAGTCTTTCCATGATTCATTATACTGTTAAATGAAGATGTCCCAAGATTCATTATACTGTTAAATGAAGACTTTTGAAGATTAATTATACTGTTAATGGAAACTTTTCCCATATTCATTATACTGTCAAAAAGATTTTCCAAGATTCAGAATACAGCTAAATGAAGACTATACAGGATTAATTGTACTGTAAAATTAAGACTTTCCAAGATTCATTATACTTTTAAATAAAGAGTTTCCCAGATTCATTATCATGTTAAATAATGAGTTCACAATATTCATTATACTGTTAAAAGAAGACTTTTATAGACTTGTATACTGTTAATTGAAGTTTCCAAGATTCCTTATACTATTAAATGAAGAGTTTCCAAGATTCACTATAGTGGTAAATGTTGACTTCCCAATATTCATTATACTGTTAAACAATGACTTCCTAAGATTCATTATACTTTTAAATTAAGACTTTCCAAGACTCCTTATACTGTTAAATGAAGAGTTTACAAGATTCATTATAATGTTAAACAAAGAATTCCCAATATTCAATATACTGTTAAAAGAAGATTTTTAAAATTTATTATACTATTAAATGTAGAGTTTTTACATTCCTTATGCTATTAAATGAGAAGTTTCCAAGATTAATATACTGTTAAATGTAGACTTCCCAATATTCATTATACTGTTAAATGAAGACGTCCTAAGATTCATTATACTTTTAAATGAAGACTTTCCAAGATTCCTTATACTATTAAATGCAGAGTTTCAAATATTCATTATATTGTAAAATGCAGAGTTTCCAAGATTCTTTATACTACTAAATGAAGACATTCCAAGATTCATTATACTGTTAAATGAAGACTTCCCAAGACTCAATATTCTGCTAAATAAGAGTTTCCAAGATTCATTATATTGTTGAATGAAGGCTTTCCAAGATTCATTATACTGTTAAATGAAGACATCCCAAGATTCATTATACTGTTAAATAAAGACTGCCCAAGATTAATTATATTCTTAAAGGAATACTTTCCAAGGTGCATTATACCGCTAAATGAAGAGTTTCCAAGATTCACTATAATGTTAAATGAAGGCTTGCCAAGATTCATTATACTGTTAAATGAAGACTTTTAAAGATTCATTATACTGTTAAATGAAGAGTTTCCAAGATTCATTATACTGTTAAAACAAGAGTTTCCAAGATTCATTATACTTTTAAATGAAGACTTCCCAAAATGTATTATACTTTTAAACCAAGACTGAAAAGATTCATTATACTATTAAATGAAGAGTTTCCAAGATTCATTATACTGTTAAATGTAAACTTCCCAATATTCATTTTACTGTTAAACAAAGAATTCCCAAGATTAATTATACTGTTAAATGAAGAGTTTCCAAGATTCATTATACTGTTAAATGTAAACTTCCCAATATTCATTATACTGTTAAATGAAGACTTCCTAAGATTCATTATACTGTTAAATGAATACTTTCCAAGATTCTTTATACTATTAAATGTAGAGTTTCCAAGATACATTATACTGCTAAATGAAGAGTTTTCAAGATTAATTATACTTTTAAATGAAGAGTTTCTAAGCTTTGTTATACTGCTGAATGAAGACTTCCTAAGATTCATTATACTGTTAAACAAAGAGTTTCTAAGATTCATTATACTGCTAACTGAAAACTTCCTAAGTTTCATTATACTTTTAAACAGTTTCACTGATTCATTATACTGCTAAATGAAGAGTTTCAAAGATTCATTATATGGTTCAATGAAGAGTTTCCAAGATTCATTGTACTGTTAAATGAAGACTTTTAAAGATTCATTATACTGTTAATTGGGGACTTTACAAGATTCATTATACTTTTAAAAAAACGAGTTTACAAGATTCGTTATATTAAGTAAAGACTTGCCAAGATGCATTATAGTGTTAAAATAAACATTCTCAGAATTCATTATACTGTTAAATGACGACTTTCCAAGATTCATTATACTGTTAAACAAAGAGTTTCTATAGGTCATTATACAGCTAAAGGAAGAGTTTCAAAGACTCATTATAGTGCAAAATGAAGAGTTTCTTAAATTCATTGTACTACTAAATTAGGACATTCCAACATTCATTATACTGTTAAAAGAAGAGTTTCCAAGAAATATTATACTGTTAAAAGAAGAGTTTCCAAGAATAATTATATTTTTAAATGGAGACTTACTAAGATTCATTATACTATTAAATGAAGAGTTTCTAAGATTCATTGCACTGTTAACCAAAGACTTCCCAAGATTCATTATGCTGTTAAATGAAGAGTTTCCAAGATTCATTATACTGTTAAATGAAGTCTTTCCATGATTCATTATACTGTTAAATGAAGACGTCCCAAGATTCATTATACTTTTAAAAGAAGAGTTTACAAGATTCATTATATTAAGTAAAGACTTGCCAAGATGCATTATACAGTTAACAGAAAACTTCCCAGAATTCATTATATTGTTAAATGAAGACTTTCCAAGATTCATTATACTTTTAAACAAAGAGTTTCTATATTTCAGTATACTGCTAAAGGAAGAGTTTAAAAGATTCATTATATTGTAAAATGCAGAGTTTCCAAGATTCATTATACTACTAAATGAAGACATTCCAAGATTCATTATACTGTTACAAAAAGAGTTTCCAAGAATCATTACACTGTTAAAAGAAGAGTTTCCAAGAATAATTATATTTTTAAAAGGAGACTTCCCAAGAGTCATTATACTGTTAAATTAAGTATTTCCATGATTCAGTATACTGTTACATGATGACTTCCCAAGATTCATTATTCTGTTAATAAAGACTTTTGAAGATTCATTATACTGTTAATAAAAAAGTTTCCCAGATTCATTATACTGTTAAATAAAGACTTCCCAAGATTCAGAATATGCTAAGCGAAGACTTCACATGATTAATTATAGTGTTAAATGAAGACTTTTCAAGATTCATTATACTTTTAAGTAAAGAGTTCCCGGGATTCATTTTACTGTTAAATGAAGACTTTCCAATATTCATTATAATGTTAAATAAAGACTTCCCATGATTCATTACACTGCTAAATGAAGTCTTTCCAAGATGAGTTATACTGTTAAACAAAGAGTTTCAAAGACTCACTATACTGTTAAATGTAGATTTCCAAATATTCATTATACTGTTAAATGAAGATTTTTAAAGATTCATTATACTGTTAAATGAAGAGTTTCCAAGATTCATTATACTGTTAAAACAAGAGTTTCCAAGATTCATTATACTTTTAAATGAAGACTTCCCAAAATGTATTATACTCTTAAACCAAGACTGAAAAGATTCATTATACTATTAAATGAAGACTTTCCAAGATTCATTATAATGTTAATAGAGGACTTACAAATATTTATTTTACTGTTAAACAAAGAATTCCCAAGATTAATTATACTGTTAAATGAAGAGTTTCCAAGATTCATTATACTGTTAAATGAAGACTTCCTAAGATTCATTACAAGATTCTTTATACTATTAATTGTAGAGTTTTCAAGATACATTATACTGCTAAATGAAGAGTTTCCAAGATTAATTATACTTTTAAATGAAGAGTTTCTAAGATTTGTTATACTGCTGAATGAAGACTTCCTAAGATTCATTATACTGTTAAACAAAGAGTTTCAAAGATTCACTATACTACTAACTGAAAACTGTTTCATTATACTTTTAAACAGTTTCTATGATTCATTATACTGCTAAATGAAGAGTTTCAAAGATTCATTATATGGTTCAATGAAGAGTTTCCAAGATTCATTGTACTGTCAAATGAAGACTTCCCAAAATTTATTATACTGTTAAACCAAGACTGTAAAGATTCATTATACTGTTAGATTAAGACTTTCCAAGACTCATTAGACTGTTAAATGAAGAGTTTCCAAGATTCATTATACTGTTAAATGAAGACTTCCCAAGACTCCTTATACTGCTAAACAAGAGTTTCCAAGATTCATTATATTGTTGAATGAAGGCTTTCCAGGATTCATTATACTGTTAAATGAAGACATCCCAAGATTCATTATACTGTTAAATAAAGACTGCCCAAGATTAATTATATTCTTTAAGGAATACTTTCCAAGGTGCATTATACTGCTAAATGAAGAGTTTCCAAGATTCACTATAATGTTAAATGAAGACTTGCCAAGATTCATTATACTGTTAAATGAAGTCTTTCCATGATTCATTATACTGTTAAATGAAGATGTCCCAAGATTCATTATACTGTTAAATGAAGACTTTTGAAGATTAATTATACTGTTAATGGAAACTTTTCCCATATTCATTATACTGTTAAAGGATTTCCCAAGATTCAGAATACAGCTAAGGGAAGACTATACAGGATTAATTGTACTGTAAAATTAAGACTTTCCAAGATTCATTATACTTTTAAATAAAGAGTTTCCCAGATTCATTATCATGTTAAATAATGAGTTCACAATATTCATTACACTGTTAAAAGAAGACTTTTATAGACTTGTATACTGTTAATTGAAGTTTCCAAGATTCCTTATACTATTAAATGAAGAGTTTCCAAGATTCACTATAGTGGTAAATGTTGACTTCCCAATATTCATTATACTGTTAAACAATGACTTCCTAAGATTCATTATACTTTTAAATTAAGACTTTCCAAGACTCCTTATACTGTTAAATGAAGAGTTTACAAGATTCATTATAATGTTAAACAAAGAATTCCCAATATTCAATATACTGTTAAAAGAAGATTTTTAAAATGTTATTATACTATTAAATGTAGAGTTTTTTACATTCCTTATGCTATTAAATGAGAAGTTTCCAAGATTAATATACTGTTAAATGTAGACTTCCCAATATTCATTATACTGTTAAATGAAGACATCCTAAGATTCATTATACTTTTAAATGAAGACTTTCCAAGATTCCTTATACTATTAAATGCAGAGTTTCAAAGATTCATTAAACTGCTAAATGAAGAGTTTCCAAGATTCATTATACTTTTAAATGAAGACATTCCAAGATTCATTATACTGTTAAATGAAGACTTCCCAAGACTCAATATTCTGCTAAACAAGAGTTTCCAAGATTCATTATATTGTTGAATGAAGTCTTTCCAAGATTGATTATACTGTTAAATGAAGACATCCCAAGATTCATTATACTGTTAAATAAAGACTGCCCAAGATTAATTATATTCTTTAAGGAATACTTTCCAAGGTGCATTATACTGCTAAATGAAGAGTTTCCAAGATTCACTATAATGTTAAATGAAGACTTGCCAAGATTCATTATACTGTTAAATGAAGAAAA